>NW_027474766.1:0-29572 GCF_050947335.1 Megachile rotundata | reverse complement strand
AATAATAAGAGTAATAAGTATAGTAATTATCGTTCTACCGATCATACAAGCATAGTATGGCTAATCATATGAGTTAGATTGATAATAATAAGAGTAATGAGTATAGTAATTGTCGTTCTATCGATCATATAAGCATAATATGGCTAATAATATGAGTTAGATTGATAACAATAAGAGTAATGAGTATAGTACATGTCGTTCTATCGATCATATAAGCATAATACGGCTAATAATATGAGTTAGATTGATAATAATAAGAGTAATAAGTATAGTAATTGTCGTTCTATCAATCATATAAGCATAATATGGCTAATAATATGTGTTAGATTGATAATAATAAGAGTAATGAGTATAGTAGTTGTAGTTCTATCGGTCATATAAGCAGAATATGGCTAATAATATGAGTTAGATTGATAGTAATAAGAGTAATGAGTATAGTAATTGTCGTTCTATCGATCATATAAGCATAGTATGGCTAATAATATGAGTTAGATTGATAATAATAAGAGTAATGAGTATAGTAGTTGTAGTTCTATCGATCATATCTGCATAATATGGTTAATAATATGAGTTAGATTGATAACAGTGAGTGTAATAAGTATAGTAATTGTCGTTCTATCAATCATATAAGCATAATATGACTAATAATATGAGTTAGATTGATAACAATAAGAGCAATGAGTATAGTAATTGTCGTTCTATCGATCATATAAGCACAATATGGCTAATAATATGAGTTAGATTGATAATAATAAGAGTAATGAGTATAGTAATTGTCGCTCTATCGATCATATAAGCATAATATGGCTAATAATATGAGTTAGATTGATAATAATAAGAGTAATGAGTATAGTAGTTGTAGTTCTATCGATCATATAAGCATAATATGGCTAATAATATGAGTTAGATTGATAATAATAAGAGTAATGAGTATAGTAATTGTCGCTCTATCGATCATATAAGCATAGTATGGCTAATAATATGAGTTAGATTGATAATAATAAGAGTAATAAGTATAGTAATGGTCGTTATATTGATCATATCTGCATAATATGGTTAATAATATGAGTTAGATTGATAACAGTGAGTGTAATAAGTATAGTAATTGTCGTTCTATCAATCATATAAGCATAATATGGCTAATAATATGTGTTAGATTGATAATAATAAGAGTAATGAGTACAGTAGTTGTAGTTCTATCGATCATATCTGCATAATATGGTTAATAATATGAGTTAGATTGATAACAGTGAGTGTAATAAGTATAGTAATTGTCGTTCTATCAATCATATAAGCATAATATGGCTAATAATATGAGTTAGATTGATAACAATAAAAGTAATTAGTATAGTAATTGTCGTTCTATCGATCATATAAGCATAATATGGCTAATAATATGAGTTAGATTGATAGTAATAAGAGTAATGAGTATAGTAATTGTCGTTCTATCGATCATATAAGCATAATATGGCTAATAATATGAGTCAGATTGATAATAATAAGAGTAATAAGTATAGTAATTGTCGTTCTATCGATCATATAAGCATAATATGGCTAATAATATGAGTTAGATTGATAACAGTAAGAGTAATGAGTATAGTAATTGCCGTTCTATCGATCATATAAGCATAATATGGCTAATAATATGAGCTAGATTGATAATAATAAGAGTAATAAGTATAGTAATTATCGTTCTACCGATCATACAAGCATAGTATGGCTAATCATATGAGTTAGATTGATAATAATAAGAGTAATGAGTATAGTAATTGTCGTTCTATCGATCATATAAGCATAATATGGCTAATAATATGAGTTAGATTGATAACAATAAGAGTAATGAGTATAGTACATGTCGTTCTATCGATCATATAAGCATAATATGGCTAATAATATGAGTTAGATTGACAATAATAAGACTAATAAGTATAGTAATTGTCGTTCTATCGATCATATAAGCATAGTATGGCTAATAATATGAGTTAGATTGATAATAATAAGTGTAATAAGTATAGTAATTGTCGTTCTATCGATCACATAAGCATAATATGGCTAATAATATGAGTTAGATTGATAATAATAAGAGTAATGAGTATAGTAGTTGTAGTTCTATCGATCATATAAGCATAATATGGCTAATAATATGAGTCAGATTGATAATAATAAGAGTAATAAGTATAGTAATTGTCGTTCTATTGATCATATCTGCATAATATGGTTAATAATATGAGTTAGATTGATAATAGTGAGTGTAATATGTATAGTAATTGTCGTTCTGTCGATCATATAAGCATCATACGGCTAATAATATGAGTTAGATTGATAATAATAAGAGTAATAAGTATAGTAATTGTCGTTCTATCGATCATATATGCATAATATGCCTAATAATGTGAGTTAGATTGATAATAATAAGAGTAATGAGTATAGTAGTTGTAGTTCTATCGATCATATCTGCATAATATGGTTAATAATATGAGTTAGATTGATAACAGTGAGTGTAATAAGTATAGTAATTGTCGTTCTATCAATCATATAAGCATAATATGACTAATAATATGAGTTAGATTGATAACAATAAGAGCAATGAGTATAGTAATTGTAGTTCTATCGATCATATAAGCACAATATGGCTAATAATATGAGTTAGATTGATAATAATAAGAGTAATGAGTATAGTAGTTGTAGTTCTATCGATCATATAAGCATAATATGGCTAATAATATGAGTTAGATTGATAATAATAAGAGTAATGAGTATAGTAATTGTCGCTCTATCGATCATATAAGCATAGTATGGCTAATAATATGAGTTAGATTGATAATAATAAGAGTAATGAGTATAGTAGTTGTAGTTCTATCGATCATATCTGCATAATATGGTTAATAATATGAGTTAGATTGATAACAGTGAGTGTAATAAGTATAGTAATTGTCGTTCTATCAATCATATAAGCATAATATGACTAATAATATGAGTTAGATTGATAACAATAAGAGCAATGAGTATAGTAATTGTCGTTCTATCGATCATATAAGCACAATATGGCTAATAATATGAGTTAGATTGATAATAATAAGAGTAATGAGTATAGTAGTTGTAGTTCTATCGATCATATAAGCATAATATGGCTAATAATATGAGTTAGATTGATAATAATAAGAGTAATGAGTATAGTAATTGTCGCTCTATCGATCATATAAGCATAGTATGGCTAATAATATGAGTTAGATTGATAATAATAAGAGTAATGAGTATAGTAGTTGTAGTTCTATCGATCATATCTGCATAATATGGTTAATAATATGAGTTAGATTGATAACAGTGAGTGTAATAAGTATAGTAATTGTCGTTCTATCAATCATATAAGCATAATATGACTAATAATATGAGTTAGATTGATAACAATAAGAGCAATGAGTATAGTAATTGTCGTTCTATCGATCATATAAGCACAATATGGCTAATAATATGAGTTAGATTGATAATAATAAGAGTAATGAGTATAGTAATTGTCGCTCTATCGATCATATAAGCATAATATGGCTAATAATATGAGTTAGATTGATAATAATAAGAGTAATGAGTATAGTAGTTGTAGTTCTATCGATCATATAAGCATAATATGGCTAATAATATGAGTTAGATTGATAATAATAAGAGTAATGAGTATAGTAATTGTCGCTCTATCGATCATATAAGCATAGTATGGCTAATAATATGAGTTAGATTGATAATAATAAGAGTAATAAGTATAGTAATGGTCGTTATATTGATCATATCTGCATAATATGGTTAATAATATGAGTTAGATTGATAACAGTGAGTGTAATAAGTATAGTAATTGTCGTTCTATCAATCATATAAGCATAATATGGCTAATAATATGTGTTAGATTGATAATAATAAGAGTAATGAGTACAGTAGTTGTAGTTCTATCGATCATATCTGCATAATATGGTTAATAATATGAGTTAGATTGATAACAGTGAGTGTAATAAGTATAGTAATTGTCGTTCTATCAATCATATAAGCATAATATGGCTAATAATATGAGTTAGATTGATAACAATAAAAGTAATTAGTATAGTAATTGTCGTTCTATCGATCATATAAGCATAATATGGCTAATAATATGAGTTAGATTGATAGTAATAAGAGTAATGAGTATAGTAATTGTCGTTCTATCGATCATATAAGCATAATATGGCTAATAATATGAGTCAGATTGATAATAATAAGAGTAATAAGTATAGTAATTGTCGTTCTATCGATCATATAAGCATAATATGGCTAATAATATGAGTTAGATTGATAACAGTAAGAGTAATGAGTATAGTAATTGCCGTTCTATCGATCATATAAGCATAATATGGCTAATAATATGAGCTAGATTGATAATAATAAGAGTAATAAGTATAGTAATTATCGTTCTACCGATCATACAAGCATAGTATGGCTAATCATATGAGTTAGATTGATAATAATAAGAGTAATGAGTATAGTAATTGTCGTTCTATCGATCATATAAGCATAATATGGCTAATAATATGAGTTAGATTGATAACAATAAGAGTAATGAGTATAGTACATGTCGTTCTATCGATCATATAAGCATAATATGGCTAATAATATGAGTTAGATTGACAATAATAAGACTAATAAGTATAGTAATTGTCGTTCTATCGATCATATAAGCATAGTATGGCTAATAATATGAGTTAGATTGATAATAATAAGTGTAATAAGTATAGTAATTGTCGTTCTATCGATCACATAAGCATAATATGGCTAATAATATGAGTTAGATTGATAATAATAAGAGTAATGAGTATAGTAGTTGTAGTTCTATCGATCATATAAGCATAATATGGCTAATAATATGAGTCAGATTGATAATAATAAGAGTAATAAGTATAGTAATTGTCGTTCTATTGATCATATCTGCATAATATGGTTAATAATATGAGTTAGATTGATAATAGTGAGTGTAATATGTATAGTAATTGTCGTTCTGTCGATCATATAAGCATCATACGGCTAATAATATGAGTTAGATTGATAATAATAAGAGTAATAAGTATAGTAATTGTCGTTCTATCGATCATATATGCATAATATGCCTAATAATGTGAGTTAGATTGATAATAATAAGAGTAATGAGTATAGTAGTTGTAGTTCTATCGATCATATCTGCATAATATGGTTAATAATATGAGTTAGATTGATAACAGTGAGTGTAATAAGTATAGTAATTGTCGTTCTATCAATCATATAAGCATAATATGACTAATAATATGAGTTAGATTGATAACAATAAGAGCAATGAGTATAGTAATTGTAGTTCTATCGATCATATAAGCACAATATGGCTAATAATATGAGTTAGATTGATAATAATAAGAGTAATGAGTATAGTAGTTGTAGTTCTATCGATCATATAAGCATAATATGGCTAATAATATGAGTTAGATTGATAATAATAAGAGTAATGAGTATAGTAATTGTCGCTCTATCGATCATATAAGCATAGTATGGCTAATAATATGAGTTAGATTGATAATAATAAGAGTAATGAGTATAGTAGTTGTAGTTCTATCGATCATATCTGCATAATATGGTTAATAATATGAGTTAGATTGATAACAGTGAGTGTAATAAGTATAGTAATTGTCGTTCTATCAATCATATAAGCATAATATGACTAATAATATGAGTTAGATTGATAACAATAAGAGCAATGAGTATAGTAATTGTCGTTCTATCGATCATATAAGCACAATATGGCTAATAATATGAGTTAGATTGATAATAATAAGAGTAATGAGTATAGTAGTTGTAGTTCTATCGATCATATAAGCATAATATGGCTAATAATATGAGTTAGATTGATAATAATAAGAGTAATGAGTATAGTAATTGTCGCTCTATCGATCATATAAGCATAGTATGGCTAATAATATGAGTTAGATTGATAATAATAAGAGTAATGAGTATAGTAGTTGTAGTTCTATCGATCATATCTGCATAATATGGTTAATAATATGAGTTAGATTGATAACAGTGAGTGTAATAAGTATAGTAATTGTCGTTCTATCAATCATATAAGCATAATATGGCTAATAATATGTGTTAGATTGATAATAATAAGAGTAACGAGTATAGTAGTTGTAGTTCTATCGATCATATCTGCATAATATGGTTAATAATATGAGTTAGATTGATAATAAGAAGAGAAATAAGTATAGTAATTGTAGTTCTACCGATCATATAAGCATAATATGGCTAATAATATGAGTTAGATTGATAATAATAAGACTAATAAGTATAGTAATTGTCGCTCTATCGATCATATAAGCATAATATGGCTAATAATATGAGTTAGATTGATAATAATAAGAGTAAAAAGAATAGTAATTGTCGTTCTATCGATCATATAAGCATAATATGGCTAATAATATGAGTTAGATTGATAATAATAAGAGTAATATGTATAGTAATTATCGTGCTACCTATCATACAAGCATAATATGGCTAATCATATGAGTTAGATTGATAATAATAAGAGTAATGAGTATAGTAATTGTCGTTCTATCGATCATATAAGCATAATATGGCTAATAATATGAGTTAGATTGATAGTAATAAGAGTAATGAGTATAGTAATTGTCGTTCTATCGATCATATAAGCATAATATGGCTAATAATATGAGTCAGATTGATAATAATAAGAGTCATAAGTATAGCAATTGTCGTTCTATCGATCATATAAGCATAATATGGCTAATAATATGAGTTAGATTGATAACAATAAGAGTAATGAGTATAGTAATTGCCGTTCTATCGATCGTATAAGCATAATATGGCTAATAATATGAGCTAGATTGATAATAATAAGAGTAATAAGTATAGTAATTATCGTTCTACCGATCATACAAGCATAGTATGTCTAATCATATGAGTTAGATTGATAATAATAAGAGTAATGAGTATAGTAATTGTCGTTCTATCGATCATATAAGCATAATATGGCTAATAATATGAGTTAGATTGATAACAATAAGAGTAATGAGTATAGTACATGTCGTTCTATCGATCATATAAGCATAATATGGCTAATAATATGAGTTAGATTGATAATAGTAAGACTAATAAGTATAGTAATTGTCGTTCTATCGATCATATAAGCATAGTATGGCTAATAATATGAGTTAGATTGATAATAATAAGAGTAATAAGTATAGTAATTGTCGTTCTATCGATCACATAAGCATAATATGGCTAATAATATGAGTTAGATTGATAATAATAAGACGAATAACTATAGTAATTGTCGTTCTATCGATCATATAAGCATAATACGGCTAATAATATGAGTCAGATTGATAATAATAAGAGTAATAAGTATAGTAATTGTCGTTCTATCGATCATATAAGCATAATATGGCTAATAATATGAGTTAGATTGATAATAATAAGAGTAATATGTATAGTAATTATCGTGCTACCTATCATACAAGCATAATATGGCTAATCATATGAGTTAGATTGATAATAATAAGAGTAATGAGTATAGTAATTGTCGTTCTATCGATCATATAAGCATAATGTGGCTAATAATATGAGTTAGATTGATAATAATAAGAGTAAAAAGAATAGTAATTGTCGTTCTATCGATCATATAAGCATAATATGGCTAATAATATGAGTTAGATTGATAATAATAAGAGTAATATGTATAGTAATTATCGTGCTACCTATCATACAAGCATAATATGGCTAATCATATGAGTTAGATTGATAATAATAAGAGTAATGAGTATAGTAATTGTCGTTCTATCGATCATATAAGCATAATATGGCTAATAATATGAGTTAGATTGATAGTAATAAGAGTAATATGTACAGTAACTATCGTGCTACCTATCATACAAGCATAATATGGCTAATCATATGAGTTAGATTGATAATAATAAGAGTAATGAGTATAGTAATTGTCGTTCTATCGATCATATAAGCATAATGTGGCTAATAATATGAGTTAGATTGATAATAATAAGAGTAAAAAGAATAGTAATTGTCGTTCTATCGATCATATAAGCATAATATGGCTAATAATATGAGTTAGATTGATAATAATAAGAGTAATATGTATAGTAATTATCATGCTACCTATCATACAAGCATAATATGGCTAATCATATGAGTTAGATTGATAATAATAAGAGTAATGAGTATAGTAATTGTCGTTCTATCGATCATATAAGCATAATATGGCTAATAATATGAGTTAGATTGATAGTAATAAGAGTAATGAGTATAGTAATTGTCGTTCTATCGATCATATAAGCATAATATGGCTAATAATATGAGTCAGATTGATAATAATAAGAGTAATAAGTATAGTAATTGTCGTTCTATCGATCATATAAGCATAATATGGCTAATAATATGAGTTAGATTGATAACAGTAAGAGTAATGAGTATAGTAATTGCCGTTCTATCGATCATATAAGCATAATATGGCTAATAATATGAGCTAGATTGATAATAATAAGAGTAATAAGTATAGTAATTATCGTTCTACCGATCATACAAGCATAGTATGGCTAATCATATGAGTTAGATTGATAATAATAAGAGTAATGAGTATAGTAATTGTCGTTCTATCGATCATATAAGCATAATATGGTTAATAATATGAGTTAGATTGATAACAATAAGAGTAATGAGTATAGTACATGTCGTTCTATCGATCATATAAGCATAATATGGCTAATAATATGCGTTAGATTGACAATAATAAGACTAATAAGTATAGTAATTGTCGTTCTATCGATCATATAAGCATAGTATGGCTAATAATATGAGTTAGATTGATAATAATAAGAGTAATAAGTATAGTAATTGTCGTTCTATCGATCACATAAGCATAATATGGCTAATAATATGAGTTAGATTGATAATAATAAGAGTAATGAGTATAGTAGTTGTAGTTCTATCGATCATATAAGCATAATATGGCTAATAATATGAGTCAGATTGATAATAATAAGAGTAATAAGTATAGTAATTGTCGTTCTATTGATCATATCTGCATAATATGGTTAATAATATGAGTTAGATTGATAATAGTGAGTGTAATATGTATAGTAATTGTCGTTCTGTCGATCATATAAGCATAATACGGCTAATAATATGAGTTAGATTGATAATAATAAGAGTAACAAGTATAGTAATTGTCGTTCTATCGATCATATATGCATAATATGCCTAATAATGTGAGTTAGATTGATAATAATAAGAGTAATATGTATAGTAATTATCGTGCTACCTATCATACAAGCATAATATGGCTAATCATATGAGTTAGATTGATAATAATAAGAGTAATGAGTATAGTAATTGTCGTTCTATCGATCATATAAGCATAATGTGGCTAATAATATGAGTTAGATTGATAATAATAAGAGTAAAAAGAATAGTAATTGTCGTTCTATCGATCATATAAGCATAATATGGCTAATAATATGAGTTAGATTGATAATAATAAGAGTAATATGTATAGTAATTATCGTGCTACCTATCATACAAGCATAATATGGCTAATCATATGAGTTAGATTGATAATAATAAGAGTAATGAGTATAGTAATTGTCGTTCTATCGATCATATAAGCATAATATGGCTAATAATATGAGTTAGATTGATAGTAATAAGAGTAATGAGTATAGTAATTGTCGTTCTATCGATCATATAAGCATAATATGGCTAATAATATGAGTCAGATTGATAATAATAAGAGTAATAAGTATAGTAATTGTCGTTCTATCGATCATATAAGCATAATATGGCTAATAATATGAGTTAGATTGATAACAGTAAGAGTAATGAGTATAGTAATTGCCGTTCTATCGATCATATAAGCATAATATGGCTAATAATATGAGCTAGATTGATAATAATAAGAGTAATAAGTATAGTAATTATCGTTCTACCGATCATACAAGCATAGTATGGCTAATCATATGAGTTAGATTGACAATAATAAGAGTAATGAGTATAGTAATTGTCGTTCTATCGATCATATAAGCATAATATGGCTAATAATATGAGTTAGATTGATAACAATAAGAGTAATGAGTATAGTACATGTCGTTCTATCGATCATATAAGCATAATATGGCTAATAATATGCGTTAGATTGACAATAATAGGACTAATAAGTATAGTAATTGTCGTTCTATCGATCATATAAGCATAGTATGGCTAATAATATGAGTTAGATTGATAATAATAAGAGTAATAAGTATAGTAATTGTCGTTCTATCGATCACATAAGCATAATATGGCTAATAATATGAGTTAGATTGATAATAATAAGAGTAATGAGTATAGTAGTTGTAGTTCTATCGATCATATAAGCATAATATGGCTAATAATATGAGTCAGATTGATAATAATAAGAGTAATAAGTATAGTAATTGTCGTTCTATTGATCATATCTGCATAATATGGTTAATAATATGAGTTAGATTGATAATAGTGAGTGTAATATGTATAGTAATTGTCGTTCTGTCGATCATATAAGCATAATACGGCTAATAATATGAGTTAGATTGATAATAATAAGAGTAATAAGTATAGTAATTGTCGTTCTATCGATCATATATGCATAATATGCCTAATAATGTGAGTTAGATTGATAATAATAAGAGTAATGAGTATAGTAGTTGTAGTTCTATCGATCATATCTGCATAATATGGTTAATAATATGAGTTAGATTGATAACAGTGAGTGTAATAAGTATAGTAATTGTCGTTCTATCAATCATATAAGCATAATATGACTAATAATATGAGTTAGATTGATAACAATAAGAGCAATGAGTATAGTAATTGTCGTTCTATCGATCATATAAGCACAATATGGCTAATAATATGAGTTAGATTGATAATAATAAGAGTAATGAGTATAGTAGTTGTAGTTCTATCGATCATATAAGCATAATATGGCTAATAATATGAGTTAGATTGATAATAATAAGAGTAATGAGTATAGTAATTGTCGCTCTATCGATCTTATATGCATAGTATGGCTAATAATATGAGTTAGATTGATAATAATAAGAGTAATGAGTATAGTAGTTGTAGTTCTATCGATCATATCTGCATAATATGGTTAATAATATGAGTTAGATTGATAACAGTGAGTGTAATAAGTATAGTAATTGTCGTTCTATCAATCATATAAGCATAATATGGCTAATAATATGTGTTAGATTGATAATAATAAGAGTAATGAGTATAGTAGTTGTAGTTCTATCGATCATATCTGCATAATATGGTTAATAATATGAGTTAGATTGATAATAAGAAGAGAAATAAGTATAGTAATTGTAGTTCTACCGATCATATAAGCATAATATATCTAATAATATGAGTTAGATTGATAATAGTAAGACTAATAAGTATAGTAATTGTCGCTCTATCGATCATATAAGCATAATATGGCTAATAATATGAGTTAGATTGATAATAATAAGAGTAAAAAGAATAGTAATTGTCGTTCTATCGATCATATAAGCATAATATGGCTAATAATATGAGTTAGATTGATAATAATAAGAGTAATATGTATAGTAATTATCGTTCTACCTATCATACAAGCATAATATGGCTAATCATATGAGTTAGATTGATAATAATAAGAGTAATGAGTATAGTAATTGTCGTTCTATCGATCATATAAGCATAATATGGCTAATAATATGAGTTAGATTGATAGTAATAAGAGTAATGAGTATAGTAATTGTCGTTCTATCGATCATATAAGCATAATATGGCTAATAATATGAGTTAGATTGATAATAGTGAGTGTAATATGTATAGTAATTGTCGTTCTGTCGATCATATAAGCATAATACGGCTAATAATATGAGTTAGATTGATAATAATAAGAGTAATAAGTATAGTAATTGTCGTTCTATCGATCATATATGCATAATATGCCTAATAATGTGAGTTAGATTGATAATAATAAGAGTAATGAGTATAGTAGTTGTAGTTCTATCGATCATATCTGCATAATATGGTTAATAATATGAGTTAGATTGATAACAGTGAGTGTAATAAGTATAGTAATTGTCGTTCTATCAATCATATAAGCATAATATGACTAATAATATGAGTTAGATTGATAACAATAAGAGCAATGAGTATAGTAATTGTCGTTCTATCGATCATATAAGCACAATATGGCTAATAATATGAGTTAGATTGATAATAATAAGAGTAATGAGTATAGTAGTTGTAGTTCTATCGATCATATAAGCATAATATGGCTAATAATATGAGTTAGATTGATAATAATAAGAGTAATGAGTATAGTAATTGTCGCTCTATCGATCTTATATGCATAGTATGGCTAATAATATGAGTTAGATTGATAATAATAAGAGTAATGAGTATAGTAGTTGTAGTTCTATCGATCATATCTGCATAATATGGTTAATAATATGAGTTAGATTGATAACAGTGAGTGTAATAAGTATAGTAATTGTCGTTCTATCAATCATATAAGCATAATATGGCTAATAATATGTGTTAGATTGATAATAATAAGAGTAATGAGTATAGTAGTTGTAGTTCTATCGATCATATCTGCATAATATGGTTAATAATATGAGTTAGATTGATAATAAGAAGAGAAATAAGTATAGTAATTGTAGTTCTACCGATCATATAAGCATAATATGGCTAATAATATGAGTTAGATTGATAATAGTAAGACTAATAAGTATAGTAATTGTCGCTCTATCGATCATATAAGCATAGTATGGCTAATAATATGAGTTAGATTGATAATAATAAGAGTAAAAAGAATAGTAATTGTCGTTCTATCGATCATATAAGCATAATATGGCTAATAATATGAGTTAGATTGATAATAATAAGAGTAATATGTATAGTAATTATCGTTCTACCTATCATACAAGCATAATATGGCTAATCATATGAGTTAGATTGATAATAATAAGAGTAATGAGTATAGTAATTGTCGTTCTATCGATCATATAAGCATAATATGGCTAATAATATGAGTTAGATTGATAGTAATAAGAGTAATGAGTATAGTAATTGTCGTTCTATCGATCATATAAGCATAATATGGCTAATAATATGAGTCAGATTGATAATAATAAGAGTAATAAGTATAGTAATTGTCGTTCTATCGATCATATAAGCATAATATGGCTAATAATATGAGTTAGATTGATAACAATAAGAGTAATGAGTATTGTAATTGCCGTTCTATCGATCGTATAAGCATAATATGGCTAATAATATGAGCTAGATTGATAATAATAAGACTAATAAGTACAGTAATTGTCGCTCTATCGATCACATAAGCATAATATGGCTAATCATATGAGTTAGATTGATAATAATAAGAGTAATGAGTATAGTAATTGTCGCTCTATCGATCATATAAGCATAATATGGCTAATAATATGAGTTAGATTGATAATAATAAGAGTAATGAGTATAGTAGTTGTAGTTCTATCGATCATATAAGCATAATATGGCTAATAATATGAGTTAGATTGATAATAATAAGAGTAATGAGTATAGTAATTGTCGCTCTATCGATCATATAAACATAGTATGGCTAATAATATGAGTTAGATTGATAATAATAAGAGTAATGAGTATAGTAGTTGTAGTTCTATCGATCATATCTGCATAATATGGTTAATAATATGAGTTAGATTGATAACAGTGAGTGTAATAAGTATAGTAATTGTCGTTCTATCAATCATATAAGCATAATATGGCTAATAATATGTGTTAGATTGATAATAATAAGAGTAATGAGTATAGTAGTTGTAGTTCTATCGATCATATCTGCATAATATGGTTAATAATATGAGTTAGATTGATAATAAGAAGAGAAATAAGTATAGTAATTGTAGTTCTACCGATCATATAAGCATAATATGGCTAATAATATGAGTTAGATTGATAATAATAAGACTAATAAGTATAGTAATTGTCGCTCTATCGATCATATAAGCATAATATGGCTAATAATATGAGTTAGATTGATAATAATAAGAGTAAAAAGAATAGTAATTGTCGTTCTATCGATTATATAAGCATAATATGGCTAATAATATGAGTTAGATTGATAATAATAAGAGTAATATGTATAGTAATTATCGTGCTACCTATCATACAAGCATAATATGGCTAATCATATGAGTTAGATTGATAATAATAAGAGTAATGAGTATAGTAATTGTCGTTCTATCGATCATATAAGCATAATATGGCTAATAATATGAGTTAGATTGATAGTAATAAGAGTAATGAGTATAGTAATTGTCGTTCTATCGATCATATAAGCATAATATGGCTAATAATATGAGTCAGATTGATAATAATAAGAGTAATAAGTATAGTAATTGTCGTTCTATCGATCATATAAGCATAATATGGCTAATAATATGAGTTAGATTGATAACAATAAGAGTAATGAGTATAGTAATTGCCGTTCTATCGATCGTATAAGCATAATATGGCTAATAATATGAGCTAGATTGATAATAATAAGACTAATAAGTATAGTAATTGTCGCTCTATCGATCACATAAGCATAATATGGCTAATCATATGAGTTAGATTGATAATAATAAGAGTAATGAGTATAGTAATTGTCGCTCTATCGATCATATAAGCATAATATGGCTAATAATATGAGTTAGATTGATAATAATAAGAGTAATGAGTATAGTAGTTGTAGTTCTATCGATCATATAAGCATAATATGGCTAATAATATGAGTTAGATTGATAATAATAAGAGTAATGAGTATAGTAATTGTCGCTCTATCGATCATATAAGCATAGTATGGCTAATAATATGAGTTAGATTGATAATAATAAGAGTAATGAGTATAGTAGTTGGAGTTCTATCTATCATATCTGCATAATATGGTTAATAATATGAGTTAGATTGATAACAGTGAGTGTAATAAGTATAGTAATTGTCGTTCTATCAATCATATAAGCATAATATGGCTAATAATATGTGTTAGATTGATAATAATAAGAGTAATGAGTATAGTAGTTGTAGTTCTATCGATCATATCTGCATAATATGGTTAATAATATGAGTTAGATTGATAACAGTGAGTGTAATAAGTATAGTAATTGTCGTTCTATCAATCATATAAGCATAATATGGCTAATAATATGAGTTAGATTGATAACAATAAAAGTAATTAGTATAGTAATTGTCGTTCTATCGATCATATAAGCATAATATGGCTAATAATATGAGTTAGATTGATAGTAATAAGAGTAATGAGTATAGTAATTGCCGTTCTAGCGATCGTATAAGCATAATATGGCTAATAATATGAGCTAGATTGATAACAATAAGACTAATAAGTATAGCAATTGTCGCTCTATCGATCACATAAGCATAATATGGCTAATCATATGAGTTAGATTGATAATAATAAGAGTAATAAGTATAGTAATTATCGTTCTACCGATCATACAAGCATAGTATGGCTAATCATATGAGTTAGATTGATAATAATAAGAGTAATGAGTATAGTAATTGTCGTTCTATCGATCATATAAGCATAATATGGCTAATAATATGAGTTAGATTGATAACAATAAGAGTAATGAGTATAGTACATGTCGTTCTATCGATCATATAAGCATAATATGGCTAATAATATGAGTTAGATTGACAATAATAAGACTAATAAGTATAGTAATTGTCGTTCTATCGATCATATAAGCATAGTATGGCTAATAATATGAGTTAGATTGATAATAATAAGAGTAATACGTATAGTAATTGTCGTTCTATCGATCACATAAGCATAATATGGCTAATAATATGAGTTAGATTGATAATAATAAGAGTAATGAGTATAGTAGTTGTAGTTCTATCGATCATATAAGCATAATATGGCTAATAATATGAGTCAGATTGATAATAATAAGAGTAATAAGTATAGTAATTGTCGTTCTATTGATCATATCTGCATAATATGGTTAATAATATGAGTTAGATTGATAATAGTGAGTGTAATATGTATAGTAATTGTCGTTCTGTCGATCATATAAGCATAATACGGCTAATAATATGAGTTAGATTGATAATAATAAGAGTAATAAGTATAGTAATTGTCGTTCTATCGATCATATATGCATAATATGCCTAATAATGTGAGTTAGATTGATAATAATAAGAGTAATGAGTATAGTAGTTGTAGTTCTATCGATCATATCTGCATAATATGGTTAATAATATGAGTTAGATTGATAACAGTGAGTGTAATAAGTATAGTAATTGTCGTTCTATCAATCATATAAGCATAATATGACTAATAATATGAGTTAGATTGATAACAATAAGAGCAATGAGTATAGTAATTGTCGTTCTATCGATCATATAAGCACAATATGGCTAATAATATGAGTTAGATTGATAATAATAAGAGTAATGAGTATAGTAGTTGTAGGTCTATCGAGCATATAAGCATAATATGGCTAATAATATGAGTTAGATTGATAATAATAAGAGTAATGAGTATAGTAATTGTCGCTCTATCGATCATATAAGCATAGTATGGCTAATAATATGAGTTAGATTGATAATAATAAGAGTAATATGTATAGTAATTATCGTGCTACCTATCATACAAGCATAATATGGCTAATCATATGAGTTAGATTGATAATAATAAGAGTAATGAGTATAGTAATTGTCGTTCTATCGATCATATAAGCATAATATGGCTAATAATATGAGTTAGATTGATAGTAATAAGAGTAATGAGTATAGTAATTGTCGTTCTATCGATCATATAAGCATAATATGGCTAATAATATGAGTCAGATTGATAATAATAAGAGTAATAAGTATAGCAATTGTCGTTCTATCGATCATATAAGCATAATATGGCTAATAATATGAGTTAGATTGATAACAATAAGAGTAATGAGTATAGTAATTGCCGTTCTATCGATCGTATAAGCATAATATGGCTAATAATATGAGCTAGATTGATAATAATAAGAGTAATAAGTATAGTAATTATCGTTCTACCGATCATACAAGCATAGTATGGCTAATCATATGAGTTAGATTGATAATAATAAGAGTAATGAGTATAGTAATTGTCGTTCTATCGATCATATAAGCATAATATGGCTAATAATATGAGTTAGATTGATAACAATAAGAGCAATGAGTATAGTAATTGTCGTTCTATCGATCATATAAGCACAATATGGCTAATAATATGAGTTAGATTGATAATAATAAGAGTAATGAGTATAGTAGTTGTAGTTCTATCGATCATATAAGCATAATATGGCTAATAATATGAGTTAGATTGATAATAATAAGAGTAATGAGTATAGTAATTGTCGCTCTATCGATCTTATATGCATAGTATGGCTAATAATATGAGTTAGATTGATAATAATAAGAGTAATGAGTATAGTAGTTGTAGTTCTATCGATCATATCTGCATAATATGGTTAATAATATGAGTTAGATTGATAACAGTGAGTGTAATAAGTATAGTAATTGTCGTTCTATCAATCATATAAGCATAATATGGCTAATAATATGTGTTAGATTGATAATAATAAGAGTAATGAGTATAGTAGTTGTAGTTCTATCGATCATATCTGCATAATATGGTTAATAATATGAGTTAGATTGATAATAAGAAGAGAAATAAGTATAGTAATTGTAGTTCTACCGATCATATAAGCATAATATGGCTAATAATATGAGTTAGATTGATAATAGTAAGACTAATAAGTATAGTAATTGTCGCTCTATCGATCATATAAGCATAATATGGCTAATAATATGAGTTAGATTGATAATAATAAGAGTAAAAAGAATAGTAATTGTCGTTCTATCGATCATATAAGCATAATATGGCTAATAATATGAGTTAGATTGATAATAATAAGAGTAATATGTATAGTAATTATCGTTCTACCTATCATACAAGCATAATATGGCTAATCATATGAGTTAGATTGATAATAATAAGAGTAATGAGTATAGTAATTGTCGTTCTATCGATCATATAAGCATAATATGGCTAATAATATGAGTTAGATTGATAGTAATAAGAGTAATGAGTATAGTAATTGTCGTTCTATCGATCATATAAGCATAATATGGCTAATAATATGAGTCAGATTGATAATAATAAGAGTAATAAGTATAGTAATTGTCGTTCTATCGATCATATAAGCATAATATGGCTAATAATATGAGTTAGATTGATAACAATAAGAGTAATGAGTATTGTAATTGCCGTTCTATCGATCGTATAAGCATAATATGGCTAATAATATGAGCTAGATTGATAATAATAAGACTAATAAGTACAGTAATTGTCGCTCTATCGATCACATAAGCATAATATGGCTAATCATATGAGTTAGATTGATAATAATAAGAGTAATGAGTATAGTAATTGTCGCTCTATCGATCATATAAGCATAATATGGCTAATAATATGAGTTAGATTGATAATAATAAGAGTAATGAGTATAGTAGTTGTAGTTCTATCGATCATATAAGCATAATATGGCTAATAATATGAGTTAGATTGATAATAATAAGAGTAATGAGTATAGTAATTGTCGCTCTATCGATCATATAAACATAGTATGGCTAATAATATGAGTTAGATTGATAATAATAAGAGTAATGAGTATAGTAGTTGTAGTTCTATCGATCATATCTGCATAATATGGTTAATAATATGAGTTAGATTGATAACAGTGAGTGTAATAAGTATAGTAATTGTCGTTCTATCAATCATATAAGCATAATATGGCTAATAATATGTGTTAGATTGATAATAATAAGAGTAATGAGTATAGTAGTTGTAGTTCTATCGATCATATCTGCATAATATGGTTAATAATATGAGTTAGATTGATAATAAGAAGAGAAATAAGTATAGTAATTGTAGTTCTACCGATCATATAAGCATAATATGGCTAATAATATGAGTTAGATTGATAATAATAAGACTAATAAGTATAGTAATTGTCGCTCTATCGATCATATAAGCATAATATGGCTAATAATATGAGTTAGATTGATAATAATAAGAGTAAAAAGAATAGTAATTGTCGTTCTATCGATTATATAAGCATAATATGGCTAATAATATGAGTTAGATTGATAATAATAAGAGTAATATGTATAGTAATTATCGTGCTACCTATCATACAAGCATAATATGGCTAATCATATGAGTTAGATTGATAATAATAAGAGTAATGAGTATAGTAATTGTCGTTCTATCGATCATATAAGCATAATATGGCTAATAATATGAGTTAGATTGATAGTAATAAGAGTAATGAGTATAGTAATTGTCGTTCTATCGATCATATAAGCATAATATGGCTAATAATATGAGTCAGATTGATAATAATAAGAGTAATAAGTATAGTAATTGTCGTTCTATCGATCATATAAGCATAATATGGCTAATAATATGAGTTAGATTGATAACAATAAGAGTAATGAGTATAGTAATTGCCGTTCTATCGATCGTATAAGCATAATATGGCTAATAATATGAGCTAGATTGATAATAATAAGACTAATAAGTATAGTAATTGTCGCTCTATCGATCACATAAGCATAATATGGCTAATCATATGAGTTAGATTGATAATAATAAGAGTAATGAGTATAGTAATTGTCGCTCTATCGATCATATAAGCATAATATGGCTAATAATATGAGTTAGATTGATAATAATAAGAGTAATGAGTATAGTAGTTGTAGTTCTATCGATCATATAAGCATAATATGGCTAATAATATGAGTTAGATTGATAATAATAAGAGTAATGAGTATAGTAATTGTCGCTCTATCGATCATATAAGCATAGTATGGCTAATAATATGAGTTAGATTGATAATAATAAGAGTAATGAGTATAGTAGTTGGAGTTCTATCTATCATATCTGCATAATATGGTTAATAATATGAGTTAGATTGATAACAGTGAGTGTAATAAGTATAGTAATTGTCGTTCTATCAATCATATAAGCATAATATGGCTAATAATATGTGTTAGATTGATAATAATAAGAGTAATGAGTATAGTAGTTGTAGTTCTATCGATCATATCTGCATAATATGGTTAATAATATGAGTTAGATTGATAACAGTGAGTGTAATAAGTATAGTAATTGTCGTTCTATCAATCATATAAGCATAATATGGCTAATAATATGAGTTAGATTGATAACAATAAAAGTAATTAGTATAGTAATTGTCGTTCTATCGATCATATAAGCATAATATGGCTAATAATATGAGTTAGATTGATAGTAATAAGAGTAATGAGTATAGTAATTGCCGTTCTAGCGATCGTATAAGCATAATATGGCTAATAATATGAGCTAGATTGATAACAATAAGACTAATAAGTATAGCAATTGTCGCTCTATCGATCACATAAGCATAATATGGCTAATCATATGAGTTAGATTGATAATAATAAGAGTAATAAGTATAGTAATTATCGTTCTACCGATCATACAAGCATAGTATGGCTAATCATATGAGTTAGATTGATAATAATAAGAGTAATGAGTATAGTAATTGTCGTTCTATCGATCATATAAGCATAATATGGCTAATAATATGAGTTAGATTGATAACAATAAGAGTAATGAGTATAGTACATGTCGTTCTATCGATCATATATGCATAATATGGCTAATAATATGAGTTAGATTGACAATAATAAGACTAATAAGTATAGTAATTGTCGTTCTATCGATCATATAAGCATAGTATGGCTAATAATATGAGTTAGATTGATAATAATAAGAGTAATACGTATAGTAATTGTCGTTCTATCGATCACATAAGCATAATATGGCTAATAATATGAGTTAGATTGATAATAATAAGAGTAATGAGTATAGTAGTTGTAGTTCTATCGATCATATAAGCATAATATGGCTAATAATATGAGTCAGATTGATAATAATAAGAGTAATAAGTATAGTAATTGTCGTTCTATTGATCATATCTGCATAATATGGTTAATAATATGAGTTAGATTGATAATAGTGAGTGTAATATGTATAGTAATTGTCGTTCTGTCGATCATATAAGCATAATACGGCTAATAATATGAGTTAGATTGATAATAATAAGAGTAATAAGTATAGTAATTGTCGTTCTATCGATCATATATGCATAATATGCCTAATAATGTGAGTTAGATTGATAATAATAAGAGTAATGAGTATAGTAGTTGTAGTTCTATCGATCATATCTGCATAATATGGTTAATAATATGAGTTAGATTGATAACAGTGAGTGTAATAAGTATAGTAATTGTCGTTCTATCAATCATATAAGCATAATATGACTAATAATATGAGTTAGATTGATAACAATAAGAGCAATGAGTATAGTAATTGTCGTTCTATCGATCATATAAGCACAATATGGCTAATAATATGAGTTAGATTGATAATAATAAGAGTAATGAGTATAGTAGTTGTAGGTCTATCGAGCATATAAGCATAATATGGCTAATAATATGAGTTAGATTGATAATAATAAGAGTAATGAGTATAGTAATTGTCGCTCTATCGATCATATAAGCATAGTATGGCTAATAATATGAGTTAGATTGATAATAATAAGAGTAATATGTATAGTAATTATCGTGCTACCTATCATACAAGCATAATATGGCTAATCATATGAGTTAGATTGATAATAATAAGAGTAATGAGTATAGTAATTGTCGTTCTATCGATCATATAAGCATAATATGGCTAATAATATGAGTTAGATTGATAGTAATAAGAGTAATGAGTATAGTAATTGTCGTTCTATCGATCATATAAGCATAATATGGCTAATAATATGAGTCAGATTGATAATAATAAGAGTAATAAGTATAGCAATTGTCGTTCTATCGATCATATAAGCATAATATGGCTAATAATATGAGTTAGATTGATAACAATAAGAGTAATGAGTATAGTAATTGCCGTTCTATCGATCGTATAAGCATAATATGGCTAATAATATGAGCTAGATTGATAATAATAAGAGTAATAAGTATAGTAATTATCGTTCTACCGATCATACAAGCATAGTATGGCTAATCATATGAGTTAGATTGATAATAATAAGAGTAATGAGTATAGTAATTGTCGTTCTATCGATCATATAAGCATAATATGGCTAATAATATGAGTTAGATTGATAACAATAAGAGTAATGAGTATAGTACATGTCGTTCTATCGATCATATAAGCATAATATGGCTAATAATATGAGTTAGATTGATAATAGTAAGACTAATAAGTATAGTAATTGTCGTTCTATCGATCATATAAGCATAGTATGGCTAATAATATGAGTTAGATTGATAATAATAAGAGTAATAAGTATAGTAATTGTCGTTCTATCGATCACATAAGCATAATATGGCTAATAATATGAGTTAGATTGATAATAATAAGACGAATAACTATAGTAATTGTCGTTCTATCGATCATATAAGCATAATACGGCTAATAATATGAGTCAGATTGATAATAATAAGAGTAATAAGTATAGTAATTGTCGTTCTATCGATCATATAAGCATAATATGGCTAATAATATGAGTTAGATTGATAATAATAAGAGTAATATGTATAGTAATTATCGTGCTACCTATCATACAAGCATAATATGGCTAATCATATGAGTTAGATTGATAATAATAAGAGTAATGGGTATAGTAGTTGTAGTTCTATCGATCATATCTGCATAATATGGTTAATAATATGAGTTAGATTGATAATAATAAGAGAAATAAGTATAGTAATTGTAGTTCTACCGATCATATAAGCATAATATGGCTAATAATATGAGTTAGATTGATAATAATAAGACTAATAAGTATAGTAATTGTCGCTCTATCGATCATATAAGCATAATATGGCTAATAATATGAGTTAGATTGATAATAATAAGAGTAATGAGTATAGTAGTTGTAGTTCTATCGATCATATCTGCATAATATGGTTAATAATATGAGTTAGATTGATAACAGTGAGTGTAATAAGTATAGTAATTCTCGTTCTATCAATCATATAAGCATAATATGGCTAATAATATGAGTTAGATTGATAACAATAAGAGTAATGAGTATAGTAATTGTCGTTCTATCGATCATATAAGCATAGTATGGCTAATAATATGAGTTAGATTGATAATAATAAGAGTAATGAGTATAGTAGTTGTAGTTCTATCGATCATATCTGCATAATATGGTTAATAATATGAGTTAGATGGATAACAGTGAGTGTAATAAGTATAGTAATTGTCGTTCTATCAATCATATAAGCATAATATGGCTAATAATATGAGTTAGATTGATAACAATAAAAGTAATTAGTATAGTAATTGTCGTTCTATCGATCATATAAGCATAATATGGCTAATAATATGAGTTAGATTGATAGTAATAAGAGTAATGAGTATAGTAATTGTCGTTCTATCGATCATATAAGCATAATATGGCTAATAATATGAGTCAGATTGATAATAATAAGAGTAATAAGTATAGTAATTGTCGTTCTATCGATCATATAAGCATAATATGGCTAATAATATGAGTTAGATTGATAACAGTAAGAGTAATGAGTATAGTAGTTGCCGTTCTATCGATCATATAAGCATAATATGGCTAATAATATGAGCTAGATTGATAATAATAAGAGCAATAAGTATAGTAATTATCGTTCTACCGATCATACAAGCATAGTATGGCTAATCATATGAGTTAGATTGATAATAATAAGAGTAATGAGTATAGTAATTGTCGTTCTATCGATCATATAAGCATAATATGGCTAATAATATGAGTTAGATTGATAACAATAAGAGTAATGAGTATAGTACATGTCGTTCTATCGATCATATAAGCATAATATGGCTAATAATATGAGTTAGATTGACAATAATAAGACTAATAAGTATAGTAATTGTCGTTCTATCGATCATATAAGCATAGTACGGCTAATAATATGAGTTAGATTGATAATAATAAGAGTAATAAGTATAGTAATTGTCGTTCTATCGATCACATAAGCATAATATGGCTAATAATATGAGTTAGATTGATAATAATAAGAGTAATGAGTATAGTAGTTGTAGTTCTATCGATCATATAAGCATAATATGGCTAATAATATGAGTCAGATTGATAATAATAAGAGTAATAAGTATAGTAATTGTCGTTCTATTGATCATATCTGCATAATATGGTTAATAATATGAGTTAGATTGATAATAGTGAGTGTAATATGTATAGTAATTGTCGTTCTGTCGATCATATAAGCATAATACGGCTAATAATATGAGTTAGATTGATAATAATAAGAGTAATAAGTATAGTAATTGTCGTTCTATCGATCATATATGCATAATATGCCTAATAATGTGAGTTAGATTGATAATAATAAGAGTAATGAGTATAGTAGTTGTAGTTCTATCGATCATATCTGCATAATATGGTTAATAATATGAGTTAGATTGATAACAGTGAGTGTAATAAGTATAGTAATTGTCGTTCTATCAATCATATAAGCATAATGTGACTAATAATATGAGTTAGATTGATAACAATAAGAGCAATGAGTATAGTAATTGTTGTTCTATCGATCATATAAGCACAATATGGCTAATAATATGAGTTAGATTGATAATAATAAGAGTAATGAGTATAGTAGTTGTAGTTCAATCGATCATATAAGCATAATATGGCTAATAATATGAGTTAGATTGATAATAATAAGAGTAATGAGTATAGTAATTGTCGTTCTATCGATCATATAAGCATAATATGGCTAATAATATGAGTTAGATTGATAATAATAAGAGTAATATGTATAGTAGTTGTAGTTCTATCGATCATATCTGCATAATATGGTTAATAATATGAGTTAGATTGATAATAAGAAGAGAAATAAGTATAGTAATTGTAGTTCTACCGATCATATAAGCATAATATGGCTAATAATATGAGTTAGATTGATAATAGTAAGACTAATAAGTATAGTAATTGTCGCTCTATCGATCATATAAGCATAATATGGCTAATAATATGAGTTAGATTGATAATAATAAAAGTAAAAAGAATAGTAATTGTCGTTCTATCGATCATATAAGCATAATATGGCTAATAATATGAGTTAGATTGATAATAAAAAGAGTAATATGTATAGTAATTATCGTTCTACCTATCATACAAGCATAATATGGCTAATAATATGAGTTAGATTGATAATAATAAGAGTAATGAGTATAGTAGTTGTAGTTCTATCGATCATATAAGCATAATATGGCTAATAATATGAGTCAGATTGATAATAATAAGAGTAATAAGTATAGTAATTGTCGTTCTATTGATCATATCTGCATAATATGGTTAATAATATGAGTTAGATTGATAATAGTGAGTGTAATATGTATAGTAATTGTCGTTCTGTCGATCATATAAGCATAATACGGCTAATAATATGAGTTAGATGGATAATAATAAGAGTAATAAGTATAGTAATTGTCGTTCTATCGATCATATATGCATAATATGCCTAATAATGTGAGTTAGATTGATAATAATAAGAGTAATGAGTATAGTAGTTGTAGTTCTATCGATCATATCTGCATAATATGGTTAATAATATGAGTTAGATTGATAACAGTGAGTGTAATAAGTATAGTAATTGTCGTTCTATCAATCATATAAGCATAATATGACTAATAATATGAGTTAGATTGATAACAATAAGAGCAATGAGTATAGTAATTGTCGTTCTATCGATCATATAAGCACAATATGGCTAATAATATGAGTTAGATTGATAATAATAAGAGTAATGAGTATAGTAGTTGTAGTTCTATCGATCATATAAGCATAATATGGCTAATAATATGAGTTAGATTGATAATAATAAGAGTAATGAGTATAGTAATTGTCGCTCTATCGATCATATAAGCATAGTATGGCTAATAATATGAGTTAGATGGATAATAATAAGAGTAATGAGTATAGTAGTTGTAGTTCTATCGATTCTATCTGCATAATATGGTTAATAATATGAGTTAGATTGATAACAGTGAGTGTAATAAGTATAGTAATTGTCGTTCTATCAATCATATAAGCATAATATGGCTAATAATATGTGTTAGATTGATAATAATAAGAGTAATGAGTATAGTAGTTGTAGTTCTATCGATCATATCTGCATAATATGGTTAATAATATGAGTTAGATTGATAATAAGAAGAGAAATAAGTATAGTAATTGTAGTTCTACCGATCATATAAGCATAATATGGCTAATAATATGAGTCAGATTGATAATAATAAGAGTAATAAGTATAGTAATTGTCGTTCTATCGATCATATAAGCATAATATGGCTAATAATATGAGTTAGATTGATAATAATAAGAGTAATATGTATAGTAATTATCGTGCTACCTATCATACAAGCATAATATGGCTAATCATATGAGTTAGATTGATAATAATAAGAGTAATGGGTATAGTAGTTGTAGTTCTATCGATCATATCTGCATAATATGGTTAATAATATGAGTTAGATTGATAATAATAAGAGAAATAAGTATAGTAATTGTAGTTCTACCGATCATATAAGCATAATATGGCTAATAATATGAGTTAGATTGATAATAATAAGACTAATAAGTATAGTAATTGTCGCTCTATCGATCATATAAGCATAATATGGCTAATAATATGAGTTAGATTGATAATAATAAGAGTAATGAGTATAGTAGTTGTAGTTCTATCGATCATATCTGCATAATATGGTTAATAATATGAGTTAGATTGATAACAGTGAGTGTAATAAGTATAGTAATTCTCGTTCTATCAATCATATAAGCATAATATGGCTAATAATATGAGTTAGATTGATAACAATAAGAGTAATGAGTATAGTAATTGTCGTTCTATCGATCATATAAGCATAGTATGGCTAATAATATGAGTTAGATTGATAATAATAAGAGTAATGAGTATAGTAGTTGTAGTTCTATCGATCATATCTGCATAATATGGTTAATAATATGAGTTAGATGGATAACAGTGAGTGTAATAAGTATAGTAATTGTCGTTCTATCAATCATATAAGCATAATATGGCTAATAATATGAGTTAGATTGATAACAATAAAAGTAATTAGTATAGTAATTGTCGTTCTATCGATCATATAAGCATAATATGGCTAATAATATGAGTTAGATTGATAGTAATAAGAGTAATGAGTATAGTAATTGTCGTTCTATCGATCATATAAGCATAATATGGCTAATAATATGAGTCAGATTGATAATAATAAGAGTAATAAGTATAGTAATTGTCGTTCTATCGATCATATAAGCATAATATGGCTAATAATATGAGTTAGATTGATAACAGTAAGAGTAATGAGTATAGTAGTTGCCGTTCTATCGATCATATAAGCATAATATGGCTAATAATATGAGCTAGATTGATAATAATAAGAGCAATAAGTATAGTAATTATCGTTCTACCGATCATACAAGCATAGTATGGCTAATCATATGAGTTAGATTGATAATAATAAGAGTAATGAGTATAGTAATTGTCGTTCTATCGATCATATAAGCATAATATGGCTAATAATATGAGTTAGATTGATAACAATAAGAGTAATGAGTATAGTACATGTCGTTCTATCGATCATATAAGCATAATATGGCTAATAATATGAGTTAGATTGACAATAATAAGACTAATAAGTATAGTAATTGTCGTTCTATCGATCATATAAGCATAGTACGGCTAATAATATGAGTTAGATTGATAATAATAAGAGTAATAAGTATAGTAATTGTCGTTCTATCGATCACATAAGCATAATATGGCTAATAATATGAGTTAGATTGATAATAATAAGAGTAATGAGTATAGTAGTTGTAGTTCTATCGATCATATAAGCATAATATGGCTAATAATATGAGACAGATTGATAATAATAAGAGTAATAAGTATAGTAATTGTCGTTCTATTGATCATATCTGCATAATATGGTTAATAATATGAGTTAGATTGATAATAGTGAGTGTAATATGTATAGTAATTGTCGTTCTGTCGATCATATAAGCATAATACGGCTAATAATATGAGTTAGATTGATAATAATAAGAGTAATAAGTATAGTAATTGTCGTTCTATCGATCATATATGCATAATATGCCTAATAATGTGAGTTAGATTGATAATAATAAGAGTAATGAGTATAGTAGTTGTAGTTCTATCGATCATATCTGCATAATATGGTTAATAATATGAGTTAGATTGATAACAGTGAGTGTAATAAGTATAGTAATTGTCGTTCTATCAATCATATAAGCATAATGTGACTAATAATATGAGTTAGATTGATAACAATAAGAGCAATGAGTATAGTAATTGTTGTTCTATCGATCATATAAGCACAATATGGCTAATAATATGAGTTAGATTGATAATAATAAGAGTAATGAGTATAGTAGTTGTAGTTCAATCGATCATATAAGCATAATATGGCTAATAATATGAGTTAGATTGATAATAATAAGAGTAATGAGTATAGTAATTGTCGTTCTATCGATCATATAAGCATAATATGGCTAATAATATGAGTTAGATTGATAATAATAAGAGTAATATGTATAGTAGTTGTAGTTCTATCGATCATATCTGCATAATATGGTTAATAATATGAGTTAGATTGATAATAAGAAGAGAAATAAGTATAGTAATTGTAGTTCTACCGATCATATAAGCATAATATGGCTAATAATATGAGTTAGATTGATAATAGTAAGACTAATAAGTATAGTAATTGTCGCTCTATCGATCATATAAGCATAATATGGCTAATAATATGAGTTAGATTGATAATAATAAAAGTAAAAAGAATAGTAATTGTCGTTCTATCGATCATATAAGCATAATATGGCTAATAATATGAGTTAGATTGATAATAAAAAGAGTAATATGTATAGTAATTATCGTTCTACCTATCATACAAGCATAATATGGCTAATCATATGAGTTAGAGTGATAATAATAAGAGTAATGAGTATAGTAATTGTCGTTCTATCGATCATATAAGCATAATATGGCTAATAATATGAGTTAGATTGATAGTAATAAGAGTAATGAGTATAGTAATTGTCGTTCTATCGATCATATAAGCATAATATGGCTAATAATATGAGTCAGATTGATAATAATAAGAGTAATAAGTATAGTAATTGTCGTTCTATCGATCATATAAGCATAATATGGCTAATAATATGAGTTAGATTGATAACAATAAGACTAATAAGTATAGTAATTGTCGTTCTATCGATCATATAAGCATAGTATGGCTAATAATATGAGTTAGATTGATAATAATAAGAGTAATAAGTATAGT
>NW_027474765.1:0-29593 GCF_050947335.1 Megachile rotundata | reverse complement strand
ACTCACTACTCTTGGTATTATCAATCTAACTCATATTATTAGCCATATTATGCTTATATGATCGATAGAACGACAATTACTATACTTATTACTCTTATTATTACCAATCTAACTCATATTATTAGCCATATTATGCTTATATGATCGATAGAACGACAATTACTATACTTATTATTCTTATTTTTATCAACCCAACTCATATTATTCGCCATATTATGCTTAAATGATCGATACAACGACAATTACTATACTTATTACTCTTATTATTATGAATCTGACTCATATTATTAGCCATATTATGCTTATATGATCGATAGAACTACAATTACTATACCTATTACACTCACTATTATCAATCTAACTCATATTATTAACCATATTATGCAGATATGATCGATAGAACTACAGTTACTATAGTCATTACTCTTATTATTATCATTCTAACTCATATTATTAACCATATTATGCAGATATGATCGACAGAAGTACAATTTCTATACTCATTACTCTTATTATTATCAATCTAACTCATATTATTAGCCATATTATGCTTATATGATCGATAGAACGACAATTAATATACTCACTACTCTTAGTATTATCAATCTAACTCATATTATTAGCCATATTATGCTTATATTATCGATAGAACGACAATTACTATACTTATTACTGTTACTATTATCAATCTAACTCATATTATTAGCCATATTATGCTTATATGATCGATAGAACGACAATTACTATACTCATTACTCTAATTATTATCAATCTAACTGATATTATTAGCCATATTATGCTTATATGATCGTGTAGAACGACAATCAATATACTCACTACTCTTAGTATTATCAATCTAACTCATAATATTAGCCTTATTATGCTTATATGATCGATAGAACAACAATTACTGTACTTATTACTCTTATTATTATCAACCTAACTCATATTATTAGCCATATTATGATTATATGATCGATAGAACGACAATTACTATACTTATTATTCTTATTATTATCAATCTAACTCATATTATTAGCCATATTATGCTTACATTATCGATAGAACGACAATTACTATACTTATTACTGTTATTATTATCAACCTAACTCATATAATTAGCCATATTATGCTTATATGATCGACAGAACGACAATTACTGTACTTATTACTCTTATCATTATCGATCTAAGTCATATTATTAGCCATATTATGCTTATATGATCGATAGAATGAGAATTACTATACTCACTACTCCTAGTATTATCACTCTAACTCATATTATTAGCCATATTATGCTTATATGATCGATAGAACGACAATTACTGTACTTATTACTCTTATTATTATCAATCTAACTCATATTATTAGCCATATTATGCTTATATGATCGATAGAACGAGAATTACTATACTCACTACTCTTAGTATTATCAATCTAACTCATATTATTAGCCATATTATGCTTAAATGATCGATAGAACGACAATTACTATACTTATTACTCTTATTATTATCAATCTAACTCATATTATTAGCCATATTATGCTTATATGATCGATAGAACGACAAATACTATACTTATTACTCTTACTATTATCAACCTAACTCATATTATTAGCCATATTATGCTTATATGATCGAGAGAACGACAATTGCTATACTTATTATTCTTATTATTATCAATCTAACTCATATTATTAGCCATATTATGCTTAAATGATCGATAGAACGACAATTACTATACTTATTACTCTTACTATTATCAACCTAACTCATATTATTAGCCATATTATGCTTAAATGATCGATAGAACGACAATTACTATACTTATTACTCTTATTATTATCAACCTAACTCATATTATTAGCCATATTATGCTTATATGATCGATAGAACGACAATTACTATACTCACTACTCTTATTATTATCAATCTAACTCATATTATTAGCCATATTATGCTTATATTATCGATAGAACGACAATTACGATACATATTACTCTTACTATTATGAACCTAACTCATATTATTAGCCATATTATGCTTAAATGATCGATAGAACGACAATTACTATACTTATTACTCTTATTATTATGAATCTAACTCATATTATTAACCATATTATGCAGATATGATCGACAGAACTACAATTACTATACTCACTACTCTTATTATTATCAATCTAACTCATATTATTAGCCATATTAAGCTTAAATGATCGATAGAACGACAATTACTATACTTATTACTCTTATTATTATCAATCTAACTCATATTACTAGCCATATTATGCGTATATGATCGATAGTATGACAATTACTATACTCACTACTCTTATTATTATCAATCTAACTCATCTTATTAACCATATTATGCGAATATGATCGATAGAACGACAATTACTATACTTATTACACTCACTATTATCAATCTAACTCATATTATTAACCATATTATGCAGATAAGATCGATAGCACGACATTTACTATACCTATTACTCTTATTATTATCAACCTAACTCATATTATTAGCCATATTATGCTTATATGATCGATAGAACGACAATTACTATACTTATTATTCTTATTATTATCAACCTAACTCGTATTATTAGCCATATTATGCTTATATGATCGAGAGAACGACAATTGCTATACTTATTATTCTTATTATTATCAATCTAACTCATATTATTAGCCATATTATGCTTAAATGATCGATAGAACGACAATTACTATACTTATTACTCTTACTATTATCAACCTAACTCATATTATTAGCCATATTATGCTTAAATGATCGATAGAACGACAATTACTATACGTATTACTCTTATTATTATCAATCTAACTCATATTATTAGCCATATTATGCTTACATGATCGACAGAACGACAATTACTATACTTATTACACTCACTGTTATCAACCTAACTCATATTATTAACCATATTATGCAAATTTGATCGATAGAACGACAGTCACTATACTTATTACTCTTATTATTATCAACCTAACTCATATTATTAGCCATATTATGCTTAAATGATCGATAGAACGACAATTACTATACTTATTACTCTTATTATTATGAATCTAACTCATATTATTAACCATATTATGCAGATATGATCGATAGAACTACAATTACTATACTCATTACTCTTATTATTATCAATCTATCTCATATTATTAGCCATATTATGCTTAAATGATCGATAGAACGACAATTACTATACTTATTACTCTTATTATTATCAATCTAACTCATATTATTAGCCATATTATGCTTAAATGATCGATAGAACGACAATTACTATACTTATTATGCTTATTATTATCAACCCAACTTATATTATTAGCCATATTATGCTTATATGATCGATAGAACGACAATTACTATACTCACTACTCTTATTATTATCAATCTAACTCATATTATTAACCATATTATGCAAATTTGATCGATAGAACGACAGTCACTATACTTATTACTCTTATTATTATCAACCTAACTCATATTATTAGCCATATTATGCTTAAATGATCGATAGAACAACAATTACTATACTTATTACTCTTATTATTATGAATCTAACTCATATTATTAACCATATTATGCAGATATGATTGATAGAACTACAATTACTATACTCATTACTCTTATTATTATCAATCTATCTCATATTATTAGCCATATTATGCTTAAATGATCGATAGAACGACAATTACTATACTTATTACTCTTATTATTATCAATCTAACTCATATTATTAGCCATATTATGCTTAAATGATCGATAGAACGACAACTACTATACTTATTACTCTTATTATTATCAATCTAACTCATACTATTAGCCATATTATGCTTATATGATCGATAGAACGACAATTACTATACTCACTACTCTTATTATTATCAATCTAACTCATATTATTAGCCATATTATGCTTATATTATCGATAGAACGACAATTACTATACTTATTACTGTTATTATTATCAATCTAACTCATATTATTAGCCATATTACGCTTAAATGATCGATAGAACGACAATTACTATACCTATTACTCTTATTATTATCAACCTAACACATATTATTAGCCATATTATGCTTATATGATCGATAGAACGACAATCACTATACTTATTATGCTTATTATTATCAACCTAACTCATATTATTAGCCATATTATGCTTATATGATCGATAGAACGACAATTACTATACTCACTACTCTTATTATTATCAATCTAACTCATATAATTAGCCATATTATGCTTATATGATCGACAGAACGACAATTACTGTACTGATTACTCTTATCATTATCGATCTAATTCATATTATTAGCCATATTATGCTTATATGATCGATAGAACGACAAATACTATACTTATTACTCTTATTATTATCAATCTAACTCATATTATTAACCATATTATGCTAATGTGATCGATAGAACGACAATTACTATATTTATTACACTCGATATTATCAATCTAACTCATATTATTACCCATATTATGCTGATATGATCGATAGAACGACATTCACTATACTTACTACACTCACTATTATCAATCTAACTCATATTATTAACCATAATACGCAGATATGATCGATAGAACGACAATTACTATACTTATTACTCTTATTATTATCATTCTAACTCATATTTTTAACCATATTACGCAGATATGATCGATAGAACTACTGTTACTATACTCATTACTCTTATTATTATCAATCTATCTCATATTATTAGCCATATTATGCTTATATGATCGATAGAATGAGAATTACTATACTCACTACGCCTAGTATTATCACTCTAACTCATATTATTAGCCATATTATGCTTATATGATCGATAGAACGACAATTACTGTACTTATTACTCTTATTATTATCAATCTAACTCATATTATTAGCCATATTATGCAAATTTGAACGATAGAACTACAATTACTATACTCACTACTCTTATTATTATCAATCTAACTCATATTATTAGCTATATTATGCTTAAATGATCGATAGAACGACAATTACTATACTTATTACTCTTATTATTATCAATCTAACTCATATTATTAGCCATATTATGCTTAAATGATCGATAGAACGACAATTACTATACCTATTACTCTTATTATTATCAACCTAACACATATTATTAGCCATATTATGCTTATATGATCGATAGAACGACAATTACTATACTTATTATGCTTATTATTATCAACCCAACTTATATTATTAGCCATATTATGCTTATATGATCGATAGAACGACAATTACTATACTCACTACTCTTATTATTATCAATCTAACTCATATTATTAGCCATATTATGCTTAAATGATCGATAGAACGACAATTACTATACTTATTACTCTTACTATTATCAACCTAACTCATATTATTAGCCATATTATGCTTAAATGATCGATAGAACGACAATTACTATACGTATTACTCTTATTATTATCAATCTAACTCATATTATTAGCCATATTATGCTTACATGATCGACAGAACGACAATTACTATACTTATTACACTCACTGTTATCAACCTAACTCATATTATTAACCATATTATGCAAATTTGATCGATAGAACGACAGTCACTATACTTATTACTCTTATTATTATCAACCTAACTCATATTATTAGCCATATTATGCTTAAATGATCGATAGAACAACAATTACTATACTTATTACTCTTATTATTATGAATCTAACTCATATTATTAACCATATTATGCAGATATGATTGATAGAACTACAATTACTATACTCATTACTCTTATTATTATCAATCTATCTCATATTATTAGCCATATTATGCTTAAATGATCGATAGAACGACAATTACTATACTTATTACTCTTATTATTATCAATCTAACTCATATTATTAGCCATATTATGCTTAAATGATCGATAGAACGACAACTACTATACTTATTACTCTTATTATTATCAATCTAACTCATACTATTAGCCATATTATGCTTATATGATCGATAGAACGACAATTACTATACTCACTACTCTTATTATTATCAATCTAACTCATATTATTAGCCATATTATGCTTATATTATCGATAGAACGACAATTACTATACTTATTACTGTTATTATTATCAATCTAACTCATATTATTAGCCATATTACGCTTAAATGATCGATAGAACGACAATTACTATACCTATTACTCTTATTATTATCAACCTAACACATATTATTAGCCATATTATGCTTATATGATCGATAGAACGACAATCACTATACTTATTATGCTTATTATTATCAACCTAACTCATATTATTAGCCATATTATGCTTATATGATCGATAGAACGACAATTACTATACTCACTACTCTTATTATTATCAATCTAACTCATATAATTAGCCATATTATGCTTATATGATCGACAGAACGACAATTACTGTACTGATTACTCTTATCATTATCGATCTAATTCATATTATTAGCCATATTATGCTTATATGATCGATAGAACGACAAATACTATACTTATTACTCTTATTATTATCAATCTAACTCATATTATTAACCATATTATGCTAATGTGATCGATAGAACGACAATTACTATATTTATTACACTCGATATTATCAATCTAACTCATATTATTACCCATATTATGCTGATATGATCGATAGAACGACATTCACTATACTTACTACACTCACTATTATCAATCTAACTCATATTATTAACCATAATACGCAGATATGATCGATAGAACGACAATTACTATACTTATTACTCTTATTATTATCATTCTAACTCATATTTTTAACCATATTACGCAGATATGATCGATAGAACTACTGTTACTATACTCATTACTCTTATTATTATCAATCTATCTCATATTATTAGCCATATTATGCTTATATGATCGATAGAATGAGAATTACTATACTCACTACGCCTAGTATTATCACTCTAACTCATATTATTAGCCATATTATGCTTATATGATCGATAGAACGACAATTACTGTACTTATTACTCTTATTATTATCAATCTAACTCATATTATTAGCCATATTATGCAAATTTGAACGATAGAACTACAATTACTATACTCACTACTCTTATTATTATCAATCTAACTCATATTATTAGCTATATTATGCTTAAATGATCGATAGAACGACAATTACTATACTTATTACTCTTATTATTATCAATCTAACTCATATTATTAGCCATATTATGCGTATATGATCGATAGTATGACAATTACTATACTCACTACTCTTATTATTATCAATCTAACTTATATTATTAGCCATATTATGCTTATATGATCGATAGACCGACAATTACTGGACATATTACTCTTATTTTTATCAATCTAACTCATATTATTAGCCATATTATGCTTAAATGATCGATAGAACGACAATTACTATACTTATTACTCCTATTATTATCAATCTAACTCATATTACTAGCCATATTATGCGTATATGATCGATAGTATGACAATTACTCTACTCACTACTCTTATTATTATCAATCTAACTCATATCATTGACCATATTATGCTAATATGATCGATAGAACGACCATTACTATACTTATTACTCTTATTATTATCAATCTAACTCATATTATTAGCCATATTATGCTTAAATGATCGATGAACGACAACTACTATACTTATTACTCTTATTATTATCAATCTAACTCATACTTTCAGCCATATTATGCTTATATTATCGATAGAACGACAATTATATACTTATTACTGTTATTATTATCAATCTAACTCATATAATTAGCCATATTATGCTTAAATGATCGATAGAACTACAATTACTATACTCACTACTCTTATTATTATCAATCTAACTCATATTATTAGCCATATTATGCTTAAATGATCGATAGAACGACAATTACTATACTTATTACTCTTATTATTATCAATCTAACTCATACTACTAGCCATATTATGCGTATATGATCGATAGTATGACAATTACTATACTCACTACTCTTATTATTATCAATCTAACTCATATTATTGACCATATTATGCTAATATGATCGATAGAACGACAATTACTATACTTATTACACTCACTATTATCTATCTAACTCATATTATTAACCATATTATGCAGATAAGATCGATAGCACGACATTTACTATACCTATTACTCTTATTATTATCAACCTAACTCATATTATTAGCCATATTATGCTTATATGATCGATAGAATGAGAATTACTATACTCACTACGCCTAGTATTATCACTCTAACTCATATTATTAGCCATATTATGCTTATATGATCGATAGAACGACAATTACTGTACTTATTACTCTTATTATTATCAATCTAACTCATATTATTAGCCATATTATGCAAATTTGAACGATAGAACTACAATTACTATACTCACTACTCTTATTATTATCAATCTAACTCATATTATTAGCTATATTATGCTTAAATGATCGATAGAACGACAATTACTATACTTATTACTCTTATTATTATCAATCTATCTCATATTATTAGCCATATTATGCGTATATGATCGATAGTATGACAATTACTATACTCACTACTCTTATTATTATCAATCTAACTCATATTATTAGCCATATTATGCTTATATGATCGATAGACCGACAATTACTGTACATATTACTCTTATTTTTATCAATCTAACTCATATTATTAGCCATATTATGCTTAAATGATCGATAGAACGACAACTACTATACTTATTACTCTTATTATTATCAATCTGACTCATACTTTCAGCCATATTATGCTTATATTATCGATAGAACGACAATTATATACTTATTACCGTTATTATTATCAACCTAACTCATATAATTAGCCATATTATGCTTAAATGATCGATAGAACGACAATTACTGTACTTATTACTCTTATCATTATCGATCTAACTCATATTATTTGCCATATTATGCTTATATGATCGATAGAACGACAAATACTATACTTATTACTCTTATTATTATGAATCTAACTCATATTAGTAGCCATATTATGCTTAAATGATCGATAGAACGACAATTACTATACTTATTACTCTTATTATTATGAATCTAACTCATATTATTAACCATATTATGCAGATATGATCGATAGAACTACAATTACTGTACTCACTACTCTTATTATTATCAATCTAACTCATATTATTAGCCATATTATGCTTAAATGATCGATAGAACGACAATTACTATACTTATTACTCTTATTATTATCAATCTAACTCATATTACTAGCCATATTATGCGTATATGATCGATAGTATGACAATTACTCTACTCACTACTCTTATTATTATCAATCTAACTCATATTATTGACCATATTATGCTAATATGATCGATAGAACGACAATTACTATACTTATTACTCTTATTATTATCAATCTAACTCATATTATTAGCCATATTATGCTTAAATGATCGATGAACGACAACTACTATACTTATTACTCTTATTATTATCAATCTAACTCATACTTTCAGCCATATTATGCTTATATTATCGATAGAACGACAATTATATACTTATTACTGTTATTATTATCAATCTAACTCATATAATTAGCCATATTATGCTTAAATGATCCATAGAACTACAATTACTATACTCACTACTCTTATTATTATCAATCTAACTCATATTATTAGCCATATTATGCTTAAATGATCGATAGAACGACAATTACTATACTTATTACTCTTATTATTATCAATCTAACTCATACTACTAGCCATATTATGCGTATATGATCGATAGTATGACAATTACTATACTCACTACTCTTATTATTATCAATCTAACTCATATTATTGACCATATTATGCTAATATGATCGATAGAACGACAATTACTATACTTATTACACTCACTATTATCTATCTAACTCATATTATTAACCATATTATGCAGATAAGATCGATAGCACGACATTTGCTATACCTATTACTCTTATTATTATCAACCTAACTCATATTATTAGCCATATTATGCTTATATGATCGATAGAACGACAATTACTATACTTATTATTCTTATTATTATCAATCTAACTCATATTATTAGCCATATTATGCTTAAATGATCGATAGAACGACAAATACTATACTTATTACTCTTATTATTATGAATCTAACTCATATTATTAGCCATAATATGCTTAAATGATCGATAGAACGACAATTACTATACTTATTACTCTTATTATTATGAATCTAACTCATATTATTAACCATATTATGCAGATATGATCGATAGAACTACAATTACTATACTCACTACTCTTATTATTATCAATCTAACTCATATTATTAGCCATATTATGCTTAAACGATCGATAGAACGACAATTACTATACTTATTACTCTTATTATTATCTATCTAACTCATATTACTAGCCATATTATGCGTATATGATCGATAGTATGACAATTACTATACTCACTACTCTTATTATTATCAATCTAACTCATATTATTAGCCATATTATGCTTATATGATCGATAGAACGAGAATTACTATACTCACTACTCTTATTATTATCAATCTAACTCATATTATTAACCATATTATGCAGATATGATCGATAGAACGACAATTACTATACTTATTACTCTTATTATTATCATTCTAACTCATATTATTAACCATATTATGCAGATATGATCGATAGAAGTACAATTACTATACTCATTACTCTAATTATTATCAATCTAACTCATATTATTAGCCATATTATGCTTATATGATCGATAGAACGACAATCAATATACTCACTACTCTTAGTATTATCAATCTAACTCATATTATTAGCCATATTATGCTTATATGATCGATAGACCGACAATTACTGTACATATTACTCTTATTTTTATCAATCTAACTCATATTATTAGCCATATTATGCTTAAATGATCGATAGAACGACAACTACTATACTTATTACTCTTATTATTATCAATCTGACTCATACTTTCAGCCATATTATGCTTATATTATCGATAGAACGACAATTATATACTTATTACCGTTATTATTATCAATCTAACTCATATAATTAGCCATATTATGCTTAAATGATCGATAGAACGACAATTACTGTACTTATTACTCTTATCATTATCGATCTAACTCATATTATTTGCCATATTATGCTTATATGATCGATAGAACGACAAATACTATACTTATTACTCTTATTATTATGAATCTAACTCATATTATTAGCCATATTATGCTTAAATGATCGATAGAACGACAATTACTATACTTATTACTCTTATTATTATGAATCTAACTCATATTATTAACCATATTATGCAGATATGATCGATAGAACTACAATTACTATACTCACTACTCTTATTATTATCAATCTAACTCATATTATTAGCCATATTATGCTTAAATGATCGATAGAACGACAATTACTATACTTATTACTCTTATTATTATCAATCTAACTCATATTACTAGCCATATTATGCGTATATGATCGATAGTATGACAATTACTCTACTCACTACTCTTATTATTATCAATCTAACTCATATTATTGACCATATTATGCTAATATGATCGATAGAACGACAATTACTATACTTATTACTCTTATTATTATCAATCTAACTCATATTATTAGCCATATTATGCTTAAATGATCGATGAACGACAACTACTATACTTATTACTCTTATTATTATCAATCTAACTCATACTTTCAGCCATATTATGCTGATATTATCGATAGAACGACAATTATATACTTATTACTGTTATTATTATCAATCTAACTCATATAATTAGCCATATTATGCTTAAATGATCGATAGAACTACAATTACTATACTCACTACTCTTATTATTATCAATCTAACTCATATTATTAGCCATATTATGCTTATATGATCGATAGAACGACAATTACTATACTTATTATTCTTATTATTATCAATCTAACTCATATTATTAGCCATATTATGCTTAAATGATCGATAGAACGACAAATACTATACTTATTACTCTTATTATTATGAATCTTACTCATATTATTAGCCATAATATGCTTAAATGATCGATAGAACTACAATTACTATACTCACTACTCTTATTATTATCAATCTAACTCATATTATTAGCCATATTATGCTTAAACGATCGATAGAACGACAATTACTGTACATATTACTCTTATTTTTATCAATCTAACTCATATTATTAGCCATATTATGCTTAAATGATCGATAGAACGACAACTACTATACTTATTACTCTTATTATTATCAATCTGACTCATACTTTCAGCCATATTATGCTTATATTATCGATAGAACGACAATTACTATACGTATTACTCTTATTATTATCAATCTAACTCATATTATTAGCCATATTATGCTTACATGATCGACAGAACGACAATTACTATACTTATTACACTCACTGTTATCAACCTAACTCATATTATTAACCATATTATGCAAATTTGATCGATAGAACGACAGTCACTATACTTATTACTCTTATTATTATCAACCTAACTCATATTATTAGCCATATTATGCTTAAATGATCGATAGAACGACAATTACTATACTTATTACTCTTATTATTATGAATCTAACTCATATTATTAACCATATTATGCAGATATGATCGATAGAACTACAATTACTATACTCATTACTCTTATTATTATCAATCTATCTCATATTATTAGCCATATTATGCTTAAATGATCGATAGAACGACAATTACTATACTTATTACTCTTATTATTATCAATCTAAATCATATTATTAGCCATATTATGCCTAAATGATCGATAGAACGACAACTACTATACTTATTACTCTTATTATTATCAATCTAACTCATACTATTAGCCATATTATGCTTATATGATCGATAGAACGACAATTACTATACTCACTACTCTTATTATTATCAATCTAACTCATATTATTAGCCATATTATGCTTAAATGATCGATAGAACGACAATTACTATACCTATTACTCTTATTATTATCAACCTAACACATATTATTAGCCATATTATGCTTATATGATCGATAGAACGACAATTACTATACTTATTATGCTTATTATTATCAACCTAACTTATATTATTAGCCATATTATGCTTATATGATCGATAGAACGACAATTACTATACTCACTACTCTTATTATTATCAATCTAACTCATATTATTAGCCATATTATGCTTATATGATCGATAGAACGAGAATTACTATACTCACTACTCTTAGTATTATCAATCTAACTCATATTATTAGCCATATTATGCTTAAATGATCGATAGAACGACAATTACTATACTTATTACTCTTATTATTATCAATCTAACTCATATTATTAGCCATATTATGCTTATATGATCGATAGAACGACAAATACTATACTTATTACTCTTATTATTATCAACCTAACTCATATTATTAGCCATATTATGCTTATATGATCGAGAGAACGACAATTGCTATACTTATTATTCTTATTATTATCAATCTAACTCCTATTATTAGCCATATTATGCTTAAATGATCGATAGAACGACAATTACTATACTTATTACTCTTACTATTATCAACCTAACTCATATTATTAGCCATATTATGCTTAAATGATCGATAGAACGACAATTACTATACGTATTACTCTTATTATTATCAATCTAACTCATATTATTAGCCATATTATGCTTACATGATCGACAGAACGACAATTACTATACTTATTACACTCACTGTTATCAACCTAACTCATATTATTAACCATATTATGCAAATTTGATCGATAGAACGACAGTCACTATACTTATTACTCTTATTATTATCAACCTAACTCATATTATTAGCCATATTATGCTTAAATGATCGATAGAACGACAATTACTATACTTATTACTCTTATTATTATGAATCTAACTATTATTAACCATATTATGCAGATATGATCGATAGAACTACAATTACTATACTCATTACTCTTATTATTATCAATCTATCTCATATTATTAGCCATATTATGCTTAAATGATCGATAGAACGACAATTACTATACTTATTACTCTTATTATTATCAATCTAACTCATATTATTAGCCATATTATGCTTAAATGATCGATACAACGACAACTACTATACTTATTACTCTTATTATTATCAATCTAACTCATACTATTAGCCATATTATGCTTATATGATCGATAGAACGACAATTACTATACTCACTACTCTTATTATTATCAATCTAACTCATATTATTAGCCATATTATGCTTATATGATCGATAGAACGAGAATTACTATACTCACTACTCTTAGTATTATCAATCTAACTCATATTATTAGCCATATTATGCTTAAATGATCGATAGAACGACAATTACTATACTTATTACTCTTATTATTATCAATCTAACTCATATTATTAGCCATATTATGCTTATATGATCGATAGAACGACAAATACTATACTTATTACTCTTATTATTATCAACCTAACTCATATTATTAGCCATATTATGCTTATATGATCGAGAGAACGACAATTGCTATACTTATTATTCTTATTATTATCAATCTAACTCCTATTATTAGCCATATTATGCTTAAATGATCGATAGAACGACAATTACTATACTTATTACTCTTACTATTATCAACCTAACTCATATTATTAGCCATATTATGCTTAAATGATCGATAGAACGACAATTACTATACGTATTACTCTTATTATTATCAATCTAACTCATATTATTAGCCATATTATGCTTACATGATCGACAGAACGACAATTACTATACTTATTACACTCACTGTTATCAACCTAACTCATATTATTAACCATATTATGCAAATTTGATCGATAGAACGACAGTCACTATACTTATTACTCTTATTATTATCAACCTAACTCATATTATTAGCCATATTATGCTTAAATGATCGATAGAACGACAATTACTATACTTATTACTCTTATTATTATGAATCTAACTATTATTAACCATATTATGCAGATATGATCGATAGAACTACAATTACTATACTCATTACTCTTATTATTATCAATCTATCTCATATTATTAGCCATATTATGCTTAAATGATCGATAGAACGACAATTACTATACTTATTACTCTTATTATTATCAATCTAACTCATATTATTAGCCATATTATGCTTAAATGATCGATACAACGACAACTACTATACTTATTACTCTTATTATTATCAATCTAACTCATACTATTAGCCATATTATGCTTATATGATCGATAGAACGACAATTACTATACTCACTACTCTTATTATTATCAATCTAACTCATATTATTAGCCATATTATGCTTATATTATCGATAGAACGACAATTACTATACTTATTACTCTTATTATTATCAATCTAACTCATATTATTAGCCATATTATGCTTAAATGATCGATAGAACGACAACTACTATACTTATTACTCTTATTATTATCAATCTAACTCATACTATTAGCCATATTATGCTTATATGATCGATAGAACGACAATTACTATACTCACTACTCTTATTATTATCAATCTAACTCATATTATTAGCCATATTATGCTTAAATGATCGATAGAACGACAATTACTATACCTATTACTCTTATTATTATCAACCTAACACATATTATTAGCCATATTATGCTTATATGATCGATAGAACGACAATTACTATACTTATTATGCTTATTATTATCAACCCAACTTATATTATTAGCCATATTATGCTTATATGATCGATAGAACGACAATTACTATACTCACTACTCTTATTATTATCAATCTAACTCATATTATTAGCCATATTATGCTTAAATGATCGATAGAGCGACAATTACTATACTTATTACTCTTACTATTATCAACCTAACTCATATTATTAGCCATATTATGCTTAAATGATCGATAGAACGACAATTACTATACGTATTACTCTTATTATTATCAATCTAACTCATATTATTAGCCATATTATGCTTACATGATCGACAGAACGACAATTACTATACTTATTACACTCACTGTTATCAACCTAACTCATATTATTAACCATATTATGCAAATTTGATCGATAGAACGACAGTCACTATACTTATTACTCTTATTATTATCAACCTAAATCATATTATTAGCCATATTATGCTTAAATGATCGATAGAACGACAATTACTATACTTATTACTCTTATTATTATGAATCTAACTATTATTAACCATATTATGCAGATATGATCGATAGAACTACAATTACTATACTCATTACTCTTATTATTATCAATCTATCTCATATTATTAGCCATATTATGCTTAAATGATCGATAGAACGACAATTACTATACTTATTACTCTTATTATTATCAATCTAACTCATATTATTAGCCATATTATGCTTAAATGATCGATACAACGACAACTACTATACTTATTACTCTTATTATTATCAATCTAACTCATACTATTAGCCATATTATGCTTATATGATCGATAGAACGACAATTACTATACTCACTACTCTTATTATTATCAATCTAACTCATATTATTAGCCATATTATGCTTATATTATCGATAGAACGACAATTACTATACTTATTACTCTTATTATTATCAATCTAACTCATATTATTAGCCATATTATGCTTAAATGATCGATAGAACGACAACTACTATACGTATTACTCTTATTATTATCAATCTAACTCATACTATTAGCCATATTATGCTTATATGATCGATAGAACGACAATTACTATACTCACTACTCTTATTATTATCAATCTAACTCATATTATTAGCCATATTATGCTTAAATGATCGATAGAACGACAATTACTATACCTATTACTCTTATTATTATCAACCTAACACATATTATTAGCCATATTATGCTTATATGATCGATAGAACGACAATTACTATACTTATTATGCTTATTATTATCAACCCAACTTATATTATTAGCCATATTATGCTTATATGATCGATAGAACGACAATTACTATACTCACTACTCTTATTATTATCAATCTAACTCATATTATTAGCCATATTATGCTTAAATGATCGATAGAGCGACAATTACTATACTTATTACTCTTACTATTATCAACCTAACTCATATTATTAGCCATATTATGCTTAAATGATCGATAGAACGACAATTACTATACGTATTACTCTTATTATTATCAATCTAACTCATATTATTAGCCATATTATGCTTACATGATCGACAGAACGACAATTACTATACTTATTACACTCACTGTTATCAACCTAACTCATATTATTAACCATATTATGCAAATTTGATCGATAGAACGACAGTCACTATACTTATTACTCTTATTATTATCAACCTAACTCATATTATTAGCCATATTATGCTTAAATGATCGATAGAACAACAATTACTATACTTATTACTCTTATTATTATGAATCTAACTCATATTATTAACCATATTATGCAGATATGATTGATAGAACTACAATTACTATACTCATTACTCTTATTATTATCAATCTATCTCATATTATTAGCCATATTATGCTTAAATGATCGATAGAACGACAATTACTATACTTATTACTCTTATTATTATCAATCTAACTCATATTATTAGCCATATTATGCTTAAATGATCGATAGAACGACAACTACTATACTTATTACTCTTATTATTATCAATCTAACTCATACTATTAGCCATATTATGCTTATATGATCGATAGAACGACAATTACTATACTCACTACTCTTATTATTATCAATCTAACTCATATTATTAGCCATATTATGCTTATATTATCGATAGAACGACAATTACTATACTTATTACTGTTATTATTATCAATCTAACTCATATTATTAGCCATATTATGCTTAAATGATCGATAGAACGACAATTACTATACTTATTACTCTTATTATTATCAATCTAACTCATATTATTAGCCATATTATGCTTAAATGATCGATAGAACGACAATTACTATACCTATTACTCTTATTATTATCAACCTAACACATATTATTAGCCATATTATGCTTATATGATCGATAGAACGACAATTACTATACTTATTATGCTTATTATTATCAACCTAACTCATATTATTAGCCATATTATGCTTATATGATCGATAGAACGACAATTACTATACTCACTACTCTTATTATTATCAATCTAACTCATATAATTAGCCATATTATGCTTATATGATCGACAGAACGACAATTACTGTACTGATTACTCTTATCATTATCGATCTAATTCATATTATTAGCCATATTATGCTTATATGATCGATAGAACGACAAATACTATACTTATTACTCTTATTATTATCAATCTAACTCATATTATTAACCATATTATGCTAATGTGATCGATAGAACGACAATTACTATATTTATTACACTCGATATTATCAATCTAACTCATATTATTACCCATATTATGCTGATATGATCGATAGAACGACATTCACTATACTTACTACACTCACTATTATCAATCTAACTCATATTATTAACCATAATACGCAGATATGATCGATAGAACGACAATTACTATACTTATTACTCTTATTATTATCATTCTAACTCATATTTTTAACCATATTACGCAGATATGATCGATAGAACTACTATTACTATACTCATTACTCTTATTATTATCAATCTATCTCATATTATTAGCCATATTATGCTTATATGATCGATAGAATGAGAATTACTATACTCACTACGCCTAGTATTATCACTCTAACTCATATTATTAGCCATATTATGCTTATATGATCGATAGAACGACAATTACTGTACTTATTACTCTTATTATTATCAATCTAACTCATATTATTAGCCATATTATGCAAATTTGAACGATAGAACTACAATTACTATACTCACTACTCTTATTATTATCAATCTAACTCATATTATTAGCTATATTATGCTTAAATGATCGATAGAACGACAATTACTATACTTATTACTCTTATTATTATCAATCTAACTCATATTATTAGCCATATTATGCGTATATGATCGATAGTATGACAATTACTATACTCACTACTCTTATTATTATCAATCTAACTCATATTATTAGCCATATTATGCTTATATGATCGATAGACCGACAATTACTGGACATATTACTCTTATTTTTATCAATCTAACTCATATTATTAGCCATATTATGCTTAAATGATCGATAGAACGACAATTACTATACTTATTACTCCTATTATTATCAATCTAACTCATATTACTAGCCATATTATGCGTATATGATCGATAGTATGACAATTACTCTACTCACTACTCTTATTATTATCAATCTAACTCATATCATTGACCATATTATGCTAATATGATCGATAGAACGACAATTACTATACTTATTACTCTTATTATTATCAATCTAACTCATATTATTAGCCATATTATGCTTAAATGATCGATGAACGACAACTACTATACTTATTACTCTTATTATTATCAATCTAACTCATACTTTCAGCCATATTATGCTTATATTATCGATAGAACGACAATTATATACTTATTACTGTTATTATTATCAATCTAACTCATATAATTAGCCATATTATGCTTAAATGATCGATAGAACTACAATTACTATACTCACTACTCTTATTATTATCAATCTAACTCATATTATTAGCCATATTGTGCTTAAATGATCGATAGAACGACAATTACTATACTTATTACTCTTATTATTATCAATCTAACTCATACTACTAGCCATATTATGCGTATATGATCGATAGTATGACAATTACTATACTCACTACTCTTATTATTATCAATCTAACTCATATTATTGACCATATTATGCTAATATGATCGATAGAACGACAATTACTATACTTATTACACTCACTATTATCTATCTAACTCATATTATTAACCATATTATGCAGATAAGATCGATAGCACGACATTTACTATACCTATTACTCTTATTATTATCAACCTAACTCATATTATTAGCCATATTATGCTTATATGATCGATAGAACGACAATTACTATACTTATTATTCTTATTATTATCAACCTAACTCGTATTATTAGCCATATTATGCTTATATGATCGAGAGAACGACAATTGCTATACTTATTATTCTTATTATTATCAATCTAACTCATATTATTAGCCATATTATGCTTAAATGATCGATAGAACGACAATTACTATACTTATTACTCTTATTATTATCAATCTAACTCATATTATTAGCCATATTATGCTTAAATGATCGATAGAACGACAACTACTATACTTATTACTCTTATTATTATCAATCTAACTCATACTATTAGCCATATTATGCTTATATGATCGATAGAACGACAATTACTATACTCACTACTCTTATTATTATCAATCTAACTCATATAATTAGCCATATTATGCTTATATGATCGACAGAACGACAATTACTGTACTGATTACTCTTATCATTATCGATCTAATTCATATTATTAGCCATATTATGCTTATATGATCGATAGAACGACAAATACTATACTTATTACTCTTATTATTATCAATCTAACTCATATTATTAACCATATTATGCTAATGTGATCGATAGAACGACAATTACTATATTTATTACACTCGATATTATCAATCTAACTCATATTATTACCCATATTATGCTGATATGATCGATAGAACGACATTCACTATACTTACTACACTCACTATTATCAATCTAACTCATATTATTAACCATAATACGCAGATATGATCGATAGAACGACAATTACTATACTTATTACTCTTATTATTATCATTCTAACTCATATTTTTAACCATATTACGCAGATATGATCGATAGAACTACTGTTACTATACTCATTACTCTTATTATTATCAATCTATCTCATATTATTAGCCATATTATGCTTATATGATCGATAGAATGAGAATTACTATACTCACTACGCCTAGTATTATCACTCTAACTCATATTATTAGCCATATTATGCTTATATGATCGATAGAACGACAATTACTGTACTTATTACTCTTATTATTATCAATCTAACTCATATTATTAGCCATATTATGCAAATTTGAACGATAGAACTACAATTACTATACTCACTACTCTTATTATTATCAATCTAACTCATATTATTAGCTATATTATGCTTAAATGATCGATAGAACGACAATTACTATACTTATTACTCTTATTATTATCAATCTAACTCATATTATTAGCCATATCATGCGTATATGATCGATAGTATGACAATTACTATACTCACTACTCTTATTATTATCAATCTAACTCATATTATTAGCCATATTATGCTTATATGATCGATAGACCGACAATTACTGTACATATTACTCTTATTTTTATCAATCTAACTCATATTATTAGCCATATTATGCTTAAATGATCGATAGAACGACAACTACTATACTTATTACTCTTATTATTATCAATCTGACTCATACTTTCAGCCGTATTATGCTTATATTATCGATAGAACGACAATTATATACTTATTACCGTTATTATTATCAATCTAACTCATATAATTAGCCATATTATGCTTAAATGATCGATAGAACGACAATTACTGTACTTATTACTCTTATCATTATCGATCTAACTCATATTATTTGCCATATTATGCTTATATGATCGATAGAACGACAAATACTATACTTATTACTCTTATTATTATGAATCTAACTCATATTAGTAGCCATATTATGCTTAAATGATCGATAGAACGACAATTACTATACTTATTACTCTTATTATTATGAATCTAACTCATATTATTAACCATATTATGCAGATATGATCGATAGAACTACAATTACTATACTCACTACTCTTATTATTATCAATCTAACTCATATTATTAGCCATATTATGCTTAAATGATCGATAGAACGACAATTACTATACTTATTACTCTTATTATTATCAATCTAACTCATATTACTAGCCATATTATGCGTATATGATCGATAGTATGACAATTACTCTACTCACTACTCTTATTATTATCAATCTAACTCATATTATTGACCATATTATGCTAATATGATCGATAGAACGACAATTACTATACTTATTACTCTTATTATTATCAATCTAACTCATATTATTAGCCATATTATGCTTAAATGATCGATGAACGACAACTACTATACTTATTACTCTTATTATTATCAATCTAACTCATACTTTCAGCCATATTATGCTTATATTATCGATAGAACGACAATTATATACTTATTACTGTTATTATTATCAATCTAACTCATATAATTAGCCATATTATGCTTAAATGATCGATAGAACTACAATTACTATACTCACTACTCTTATTATTATCAATCTAACTCATATTATTAGCCATATTATGCTTAAATGATCGATAGAACGACAATTACTATACTTATTACTCTTATTATTATCAATCTAACTCATACTACTAGCCATATTATGCGTATATGATCGATAGTATGACAATTACTATACTCACTACTCTTATTATTATCAATCTAACTCATATTATTGACCATATTATGCTAATATGATCGATAGAACGACAATTACTATACTTATTACACTCACTATTATCTATCTAACTCATATTATTAACCATATTATGCAGATAAGATCGATAGCACGACATTTACTATACCTATTACTCTTATTATTATCAACCTAACTCATATTATTAGCCATATTATGCTTATATGATCGATAGAACGACAATTACTATACTTATTATTCTTATTATTATCAATTTAACTCATATTATTAGCCATATTATGCTTAAATGATCGATGAACGACAACTACTATACTTATTACTCTTATTATTATCAATCTACCTCATACTATTAGCCATATTATGCTTATATGATCGATAGAACGACAATTACTATACTCACTACTCTTATTATTATCAATCTAACTCATATTATTAGCCATATTATGCTTATATTATCGATAGAACGACAATTACTATACTTATTACTGTTATTATTATCAATCTAACTCATATTATTAGCCATATTATGCTTAAATGATCGATAGAACGACAATTACTATACTTATTACTCTTATTATTATCAATCTAACTCATATTATTAGCCATATTATGCTTAAATGATCGATAGAACGACAATTACTATACCTATTACTCTTATTATTATCAACCTAACACATATTATTAGCCATATTATGCTTATATGATCGATAGAACGACAATTACTATACTTATTATGCTTATTATTATCAACCTAACTCATATTATTAGCCATATTATGCTTATATGATCGATAGAACGACAATTACTATACTCACTACTCTTATTATTATCAATCTAACTCATATAATTAGCCATATTATGCTTATATGATCGACAGAACGACAATTACTGTACTGATTACTCTTATCATTATCGATCTAATTCATATTATTAGCCATATTATGCTTATATGATCGATAGAACGACAAATACTATACTTATTACTCTTATTATTATCAATCTAACTCATATTATTAACCATATTATGCTAATGTGATCGATAGAACGACAATTACTATATTTATTACACTCGATATTATCAATCTAACTCATATTATTACCCATATTATGCTGATATGATCGATAGAACGACATTCACTATACTTACTACACTCACTATTATCAATCTAACTCATATTATTAACCATAATACGCAGATATGATCGATAGAACGACAATTACTATACTTATTACTCTTATTATTATCATTCTAACTCATATTTTTAACCATATTACGCAGATATGATCGATAGAACTACTATTACTATACTCATTACTCTTATTATTATCAATCTATCTCATATTATTAGCCATATTATGCTTATATGATCGATAGAATGAGAATTACTATACTCACTACGCCTAGTATTATCACTCTAACTCATATTATTAGCCATATTATGCTTATATGATCGATAGAACGACAATTACTGTACTTATTACTCTTATTATTATCAATCTAACTCATATTATTAGCCATATTATGCAAATTTGAACGATAGAACTACAATTACTATACTCACTACTCTTATTATTATCAATCTAACTCATATTATTAGCTATATTATGCTTAAATGATCGATAGAACGACAATTACTATACTTATTACTCTTATTATTATCAATCTAACTCATATTATTAGCCATATTATGCGTATATGATCGATAGTATGACAATTACTATACTCACTACTCTTATTATTATCAATCTAACTCATATTATTAGCCATATTATGCTTATATGATCGATAGACCGACAATTACTGGACATATTACTCTTATTTTTATCAATCTAACTCATATTATTGACCATATTATGCTAATATGATCGATAGAACGACAATTACTATACTTATTACACTCACTATTATCTATCTAACTCATATTATTAACCATATTATGCAGATAAGATCGATAGCACGACATTTACTATACCTATTACTCTTATTATTATCAACCTAACTCATATTATTAGCCATATTATGCTTATATGATCGATAGAACGACAATTACTATACTTATTATTCTTATTATTATCAACCTAACTCGTATTATTAGCCATATTATGCTTATATGATCGAGAGAACGACAATTGCTATACTTATTATTCTTATTATTATCAATCTAACTCATATTATTAGCCATATTATGCTTAAATGATCGATAGAACGACAATTACTATACTTATTACTCTTACTATTATCAACCTAACTCATATTATTAGCCATATTATGCTTAAATGATCGATAGAACGACAATTACTATACGTATTACTCTTATTATTATCAATCTAACTCATATTATTAGCCATATTATGCTTACATGATCGACAGAACGACAATTACTATACTTATTACACTCACTGTTATCAACCTAACTCATATTATTAACCATATTATGCAAATTTGATCGATAGAACGACAGTCACTATACTTATTACTCTTATTATTATCAACCTAACTCATATTATTAGCCATATTATGCTTAAATGATCGATAGAACGACAATTACTATACTTATTACTCTTATTATTATGAATCTAACTCATATTATTAACCATATTATGCAGATATGATCGATAGAACTACAATTACTATACTCATTACTCTTATTATTATCAATCTATCTCATATTATTAGCCATATTATGCTTAAATGATCGATAGAACGACAATTACTATACTTATTACTCTTATTATTATCAATCTAACTCATATTATTAGCCATATTATGCTTAAATGATCGATAGAACGACAACTACTATACTTATTACTCTTATTATTATCAATCTAACTCATACTATTAGCCATATTATGCTTATATGATCGATAGAACGACAATTACTATACTCACTACTCTTATTATTATCAATCTAACTCATATTATTAGCCATATTATGCTTAAATGATCGATAGAACGACAATTACTATACCTATTACTCTTATTATTATCAACCTAACACATATTATTAGCCATATTATGCTTATATGATCGATAGAACGACAATTACTATACTTATTATGCTTATTATTATCAACCCAACTTATATTATTAGCCATATTATGCTTATATGATCGATAGAACGACAATTACTATACTCACTACTCTTATTATTATCAATCTAACTCATATTATTAGCCATATTATGCTTAAATGATCGATAGAACGACAATTACTATACTTATTACTCTTACTATTATCAACCTAACTCATATTATTAGCCATATTATGCTTAAATGATCGATAGAACGACAATTACTATACGTATTACTTTTATTATTATCAATCTAACTCATATTATTAGCCATATTATGCTTACATGATCGACAGAACGACAATTACTATACTTATTACACTCACTGTTATCAACCTAACTCATATTATTAACCATATTATGCAAATTTGATCGATAGAACGACAGTCACTATACTTATTACTCTTATTATTATCAACCTAACTCATATTATTAGCCATATTATGCTTAAATGATCGATAGAACAACAATTACTATACTTATTACTCTTATTATTATGAATCTAACTCATATTATTAACCATATTATGCAGATATGATTGATAGAACTACAATTACTATACTCATTACTCTTATTATTATCAATCTATCTCATATTATTAGCCATATTATGCTTAAATGATCGATAGAACGACAATTACTATACTTATTACTCTTATTATTATCAATCTAACTCATATTATTAGCCATATTATGCTTAAATGATCGATAGAACGACAACTACTATACTTATTACTCTTATTATTATCAATCGAACTCATACTATTAGCCATATTATGCTTATATGATCGATAGAACGACAATTACTATACTCACTACTCTTATTATTATCAATCTAACTCATATAATTAGCCATATTATGCTTATATGATCGACAGAACGACAATTACTGTACTGATTACTCTTATCATTATCGATCTAATTCACATTATTAGCCATATTATGCTTATATGATCGATAGAACGACAAATACTATACTTATTACTCTTATTATTATCAATCTAACTCATATTATTAACCATATTATGCTAATGTGATCGATAGAACGACAATTACTATATTTATTACACTCGATATTATCAATCTAACTCATATTATTACCCATATTATGCTGATATGATCGATAGAACGACATTCACTATACTTACTACACTCACTATTATCAATCTAACTCATATTATTAACCATAATACGCAGATATGATCGATAGAACGACAATTACTATACTTATTACTCTTATTATTATCATTCTAACTCATATTTTTAACCATATTACGCAGATATGATCGATAGAACTACTGTTACTATACTCATTACTCTTATTATTATCAATCTATCTCATATTATTAGCCATATTATGCTTATATGATCGATAGAATGAGAATTACTATACTCACTACGCCTAGTATTATCACTCTAACTCATATTATTAGCCATATTATGCTTATATGATCGATAGAACGACAATTACTGTACTTATTACTCTTATTATTATCAATCTAACTCATATTATTAGCCATATTATGCAAATTTGAACGATAGAACTACAATTACTATACTCACTACTCTTATTATTATCAATCTAACTCATATTATTAGCTATATTATGCTTAAATGATCGATAGAACGACAATTACTATACTTATTACTCTTATTATTATCAATCTAACTCATATTATTAGCCATATTATGCGTATATGATCGATAGTATGACAATTACTATACTCACTACTCTTATTATTATCAATCTAACTCATATTATTAGCCATATTATGCTTATATGATCGATAGACCGACAATTACTGTACATATTACTCTTATTTTTATCAATCTAACTCATATTATTAGCCATATTATGCTTAAATGATCGATAGAACGACAACTACTATACTTATTACTCTTATTATTATCAATCTGACTCATACTTTCAGCCATATTATGCTTATATTATCGATAGAACGACAATTATATACTTATTACCGTTATTATTATCAATCTAACTCATATAATTAGCCATATTATGCTTAAATGATCGATAGAACGACAATTACTGTACTTATTACTCTTATCATTATCGATCTAACTCATATTATTTGCCATATTATGCTTATATGATCGATAGAACGACAAATACTATACTTATTACTCTTATTATTATGAATCTAACTCATATTAGTAGCCATATTATGCTTAAATGATCGATAGAACGACAATTACTATACTTATTACTCTTATTATTATGAATCTAACTCATATTATTAACCATATTATGCAGATATGATCGATAGAACTACAATTACTATACTCACTACTCTTATTATTATCAATCTAACTCATATTATTAGCCATATTATGCTTAAATGATCGATAGAACGACAATTACTATACTTATTACTCTTATTATTATCAATCTAACTCATATTACTAGCCATATTATGCGTATATGATCGATAGTATGACAATTACTCTACTCACTACTCTTATTATTATCAATCTAACTCATATTATTGACCATATTATGCTAATATGATCGATAGAACGACAATTACTATACTTATTACTCTTATTATTATCAATCTAACTCATATTATTAGCCATATTATGCTTAAATGATCGATGAACGACAACTACTATACTTATTACTCTTATTATTATCAATCTAACTCATACTTTCAGCCATATTATGCTTATATTATCGATAGAACGACAATTATATACTTATTACTGTTATTATTATCAATCTAACTCATATAATTAGCCATATTATGCTTAAATGATCGATAGAACTACAATTACTATACTCACTACTCTTATTATTATCAATCTAACTCATATTATTAGCCATATTATGCTTAAATGATCGATAGAACGACAATTACTATACTTATTACTCTTATTATTATCAATCTAACTCATACTACTAGCCATATTATGCGTATATGATCGATAGTATGACAATTACTATACTCACTACTCTTATTATTATCAATCTAACTCATATTATTGACCATATTATGCTAATATGATCGATAGAACGACAATTACTATACTTATTACACTCACTATTATCTATCTAACTCATATTATTAACCATATTATGCAGATAAGATCGATAGCACGACATTTACTATACCTATTACTCTTATTATTATCAACCTAACTCATATTATTAGCCATATTATGCTTATATGATCGATAGAACGACAATTACTATACTTATTATTCTTATTATTATCAATCTAACTCATATTATTAGCCATATTATGCTTAAATGATCGATAGAACGACAAATACTATACTTATTACTCTTATTATTATGAATCTAACTCATATTATTAGCCATAATATGCTTAAATGATCGATAGAACGACAATTACTATACTTATTACTCTTATTATTATGAATCTAACTCATATTATTAACCATATTATGCAGATATGATCGATAGAACTACAATTACTATACTCACTACTCTTATTATTATCAATCTAACTCATATTATTAGCCATATTATGCTTAAACGATCGATAGAACGACAATTACTATACTTATTACTCTTATTATTATCTATCTAACTCATATTACTAGCCATATTATGCGTATATGATCGATAGTATGACAATTACTATACTCACTACTCTTATTATTATCAATCTAACTCATATTATTAGCCATATTATGCTTATATGATCGATAGAACGACAATCAATATACTCACTACTCTTAGTATTATCAATCTAACTCATATTATTAGCCATATTATGCTTATATGATCGATAGAC
>NW_027474764.1:0-29629 GCF_050947335.1 Megachile rotundata | reverse complement strand
AGATTGATAATACTAAGAGTAGTGAGTATAGTAATTGTCGTTCTATCGATCATATAAGCATAATATGGCTAATAATATGAGTTAGATTGATAATACTAAGAGTAGTGAGTATAGTAATTCTCATTCTATCGATCATATAAGCGTAATATGGCTAATAATATGAGTTAGATAGATAATAATAAGAGTAATGAGTATAGTAATTGCAGTTCTATCGATCATATCTGCATAATATGGTTAATAATATGAGTTAGATTCATAATAATAACAGTAATAAGTATAGTAATTGTCGTTCTATCGATAATATAACCATAATATGGCTAATAATATGAGTTAGATTGATAATACTAAGAGTAGTGAGTATAGTAATTCTCGTTCTATCGATCATATAAGCATAATATTGCTAATAATATGAGTTAGATTGATAATAATAAGAGTAATAAGTACAGTAATTGTCGTTCTATCGATCATATAAGCATAATAAGGCTAATAATATGAGTTAGAGTGATAATACTAAGAGTAGTGAGTATAGTAATTCTCATTCTATCGATCATATCTGCATAATATGGTTAATAATATGAGTTAGATTGATAATAATAAGAGTAATAAGTATAGTATTTGTCGTTCTATCGATCATATAAGCATAATATGGCTAATAATATGAGTTAGACTCATAATAATAAGAGTAATAAGTATAGTATTTGTCGTTCTATCGATCATATAAGCATAATATGGCTAATAATATGAGTTAGATTCATAATAATAAGAGTAATAAGTATAGTAATTGTCGTTCTATCGATCATATAAGCATAATATGGCTAATAATATGAGTTAGAGTGATAATACTAAGAGTAGTGAGTATAGTAATTCTCGTTCTATCGATCATATAAGCATAATATGGCTAATAATATGAGTTAGATTGATAATAATAAGAGTAATAAGTATAGTAATTGTCGTTCTATCGATCATATCTGCATAATATGTTTAATAATATGAGTTAGATTGATAATAGTGAGTGTAATAAGTATAGTAATTGTAGTTCTATCGATCATATCGGCATAATATGGTTAATAATATGAGTTAGATTGATAATAATAAGAGTAATAGGTATAGTATTTGTCGTTCTATCGATCATATAAGCATAATATGGCTAATAATATGAGTTAGATTCATAATAATAAGAGTAATAAGTATAGTAATTGTCGTTCTATCGATCATATAAGCATAATATGGCTAATAATATGAGTTAGATTGATAATAATAAGAGTAATAAGTATAGTAATTGTCGTTCTCTCGATCATATAAGCATAATATGGCTAATAATATGAGTTAGAGTGATAATAATAAGAGTAATAAGTATAGTAATTGTCGTTCTATCGATCATATCTGCATAATATGGTTAATAATATGAGTTAGATTGATAATAGTGGGTGTAATAAGTATAGTGAATGTCGTTCTATCGATCATATCAGCATAATACGGGTAATAATATGAGTTGGATTGATAATAATAAGAGTAATGAGTATAGTAATTGTAGGTCTATCGATCATATAAGCATAATATGGCTAATAATATGAGTCAGATTCATAATAATAACAGTAATAAGTGTAGTAATTGCCGTTCTATCGATCATATAAGCATAATATGGCTAATAATATGAGTAAGATTCATAATAATAAGAGTAATAAGTATAGTAATTGTCGTTCTATCGATCATTTAAGCATAATATGGCGAATAATATGAGTTGGGGTTGATAAAAATAAGAATAATAAGTATTGTAATTGTCGTTCTATCGATCATATAAGCATAATATGCCTAATAATATGAGTTAGGTTGATAATAATAAGAGTAATAAGTATAGTAAATGTCGTGCTATCGATCATATCTGCATAATATGGTTAATAATATGAGTTAGATTGATAATAGTGAGTGTAATAAGTATAGTAATTGTAGTTCTATCGATCATATCTGCATAATATGGCTAATAATATGAGTTAGATTCATAATAATAAGAGTAATAAGTATAGTAATTGTCGTTCTATCGATCATATAAGCATAATATGGCTAATAATATGAGTTAGATTTATAATAATAAGAGTAATAAGTATAGTAATTGTCGTTCGATCGATCATATAAGCACAATATGGCTAATAATATGAGTTAGATTGATAATAATAAGAGTAATAAGTATAGTAATTGTCGTTATATCGATCATATAACCATAATATGGCTAATAGCATGAGTTAGATTGATAATAATAAGAGTAATGAGTATAGTAATTGTCGTTCTATCGATCATATCTGCATAATATGTTTAATAATATGAGTTAGATTGATAATAGTGAGTGTAATAAGTATAGTAATTGTAGTTCTATCGATCGTATAAGCATAATATGGCTAATAATATGAGTTAGATTGATAATAATAAGAGTAATAAGTATAGTAATTGTCGTTCTCTCGATCATATAAGCATAATATGGCTAATAATATGAGTTAGAGTGATAATACTAAGAGTAGTGAGTATAGTAATTCTCATTCCATCGATCATATAAGCATAATATGGCTAATAATATGAGTTAGATTGATAATAATAGCAGTAATAAGTACAGTAATTGTCGTTCTATCGATAATATAAGCATAATATGGCTAATAATATGAGTTAGATTGATAATACTAAGGGTAGTGAGTATAGTAATTGTCGTTCTATCGATCATATAAGCATAATATGGCTAATAATATGAGTTAGATTGATAATAATAAGAGTAATAATTATAGTATTTGTCGTTCTATCGATCATATAAGCATAATATGGCTAATAATACGAGTTAGATTGATAATAATAAGAGTAATAAGTATAGTAATTGTCGTTCTATCGATCATATCTGCATAATATGGTTAATAATATGAGTTAGATTGATAATAGTGAGTGTAATAAATATAGTAATTGTCGTTCTATCGCTCATATTAGCACAATATGGCTAATAACATGAGTTAGATTGATAATAATAAGAGTAATAACTATAGTAATTGTCGTTCTATCGATCATATAAGCATAATATGGCTAATAATATGAGTTAGATTGATAATAATAAGAGTAATGAGTATAGTAATTGTAGTTCTATCGATCATATCTGCATAATATGGTTAATAATATGAGTTAGATTCATAATAATAACAGTAATAAGTATAGTAATTGTCGTTCTACCGATAATATAACCATAATATGGCTAATAATATGAGTTAGGTTGATAATACTAAGAGTAGTGAGTATAGTAATTCTCGTTCTATCGATCATATAAGCATAATATGGCTAATAATATGAGTTAGATTGATAATAATAAGAGTAATAAGTATAGTAATTGTCGTTCTATCGATAATATAAGCATAATATGGCTAATAATATGAGTTAGATTGATAATACTAAGAGTAGTGAGTATAGTAATTGTCGTTCTATCGATCATATAAGCATAATATGGCTAATAATATGAGTTAGATTGATAATAATAAGAGTAATAATTATAGTATTTGTCGTTCTATCGATCATATAAGCATAAATTGGCTAATAATACGAGTTAGATTGATAATAATAAGAGTAATAAGTATAGTAATTGTCGTTCTATCGATCATATCTGCATAATATGGTTAATAATATGAGTTAGATTGATAATAGTGAGTGTAATAAATATAGTAATTGTCGTTCTATCGCTCATATTAGCACAATATGGCTAAAAACATGAGTTAGATTGATAATAATAAGAGTAATAACTATACTAATTGTCGTTCTATCGATCATATAAGCATAATATGGCTAATAATATGAGTTAGATTGATAATAATAACAGTAATAAGTATAGTAATTGTCGTTCTATCGAGAATATAAGCATAATATGGCTAATAATATGAGTTAGATTGATAATACTAAGAGTAGTGAGTATAGTAATTCTCGTTCTATCGATCATATAAGCATAATATGGCTAATAGTATGAGTTAGATTGATAATAATAAGAGTAATGAGTATAGTAATTGTAGCTCTATCGATCATATCTGCTTAATATGGCTAATAATATGAGTTAGATTCATAATAATAAGAGTAATAAGTATAGTAATTGTCGTTCTATCGATCATATAAGCATAATATGGCTAATAATATGAGTTAGATTGATAATAATAAGAGTAATAAGTATAGTAATTGTCGTTCTCTCGATCATATAAGCATAATATGGCTAATAATATGAGTTAGAGTGATAATACTAAGAGTAGTGAGTATAGTAGTTCTCATTCCATCGATCATATAAGCATAATATGGCTAATAATATGAGTTAGATTGATAATAATAGCAGTAATAAGTACAGTAATTGTCGTTCTATCGATAATATAAGCATAACATGGCTAATAATATGAGTTAGATTGATAATACTAAGAGTAGTGAGTATAGTAATTGTCGTTCTATCGATCATATAAGCATAATATGGCTAATAATATGAGTTAGATTGATAATACTAAGAGTAGTGAGTATAGTAATTGTCGTTCTATCGATCATATAAGCATAATATGGCTTATAATACGAGTTAGATTGATAATAATAAGAGTAATAAGTATAGTAATTGTCGTTCTATCGATCATTTAAGCATAATATGGCTAATAATATGAGTTAGATTGATAATACTAAGAGTAGTGGGTATAGCAATTCTCGTTCTATCGATCATATAAGCATAATATGGCTAATAATATGAGTTAGATTGATAATAATAAGGGTAATGAGTATAGTAATTGTAGTTCTATCGATCATTGAAGCATAATATGGCTAATAATATGAGTTAGATTGATAATAATAAGAGTAATGAGTATAGTAATTGTAGTTCTATCGATCATATCTGCATAATATGGTTAATAATATGAGTTAGATTGATAATAATAAGAGTAATAAGTATAGTATTTGTCGTTCTATCGATCATATAAGCATAATATGGCTAATAATATGAGTTAGATTGATAATAATAAGAGTAATAAGTACAGTAATTGTCGTTCTATCGGTCATTTAAGCACAATATGGCTAATAATATGAGTCAGATTGATAATAATAACAGTAATAAGTATAGTAATTGTCGTTCTATCGATAATATAAGCATAATATGGCTAATAATATGAGTTAGATTGATAATACTAAGAGTAGTGAGTATAGTAATTCTCGTTCTATCGATCATATAAGCATAATATGGCTAATAATATGAGTTAGATTGATAATACTAAGAGTAGTGAGTATAGTAATTGTCGTTCTATCGATCATATAAGCATAATATGGCTAATAATATGAGTTAGATTGATAATACTAAGAGTAGTGAGTATAGTAATTCTCGTTCTATCGATCATATAAGCATAATATGGCTAATAATATGAGTTAGATAGATAATAATAAGAGTAATGAGTATAGTAATTGCAGTTCTATCGATCATATCTGCATAATATGGTTAATAATATGAGTTAGATTGATAATAGTGAGTGTAATAAATATAGTAATTGTCGTTCTATCGCTCATATTAGCACAATATGGCTAATAACATGAGTTAGATTGATAATAATAAGAGTAATAACTATAGTAATTGTCGTTCTATCGATCATATAAGCATAATATGGCTAATAATATGAGTTAGATTGATAATAATAACAGTAATAAGTATAGTAATTGTCGTTCTATCGAGAATATAAGCATAATATGGCTAATAATATGAGTTAGATTGATAATACTAAGAGTAGTGAGTATAGTAATTCTCGTTCTATCGATCATATAAGCATAATATGGCTAATAGTATGAGTTAGATTGATAATAATAAGAGTAATGAGTATAGTAATTGTAGCTCTATCGATCATATCTGCTTAATATGGCTAATAATATGAGTTAGATTCATAATAATAAGAGTAATAAGTATAGTAATTGTCGTTCTATCGATCATATAAGCATAATATGGCTAATAATATGAGTTAGATTGATAATAATAAGAGTAATAAGTATAGTAATTGTCGTTCTCTCGATCATATAAGCATAATATGGCTAATAATATGAGTTAGAGTGATAATACTAAGAGTAGTGAGTATAGTAGTTCTCATTCCATCGATCATATAAGCATAATATGGCTAATAATATGAGTTAGATTGATAATAATAGCAGTAATAAGTACAGTAATTGTCGTTCTATCGATAATATAAGCATAACATGGCTAATAATATGAGTTAGATTGATAATACTAAGAGTAGTGAGTATAGTAATTGTCGTTCTATCGATCATATAAGCATAATATGGCTAATAATATGAGTTAGATTGATAATACTAAGAGTAGTGAGTATAGTGATTGTCGTTCTATCGATCATATAAGCATAATATGGCTAATAATACGAGTTAGATTGATAATAATAAGAGTAATAAGTATAGTAATTGTCGTTCTATCGATCATTTAAGCATAATATGGCTAATAATATGAGTTAGATTGATAATACTAAGAGTAGTGGGTATAGCAATTCTCGTTCTATCGATCATATAAGCATAATATGGCTAATAATATGAGTTAGGTTGATAATAATAAGGGTAATGAGTATAGTAATTGTAGTTCTATCGATCATTGAAGCATAATATGGCTAATAATATGAGTTAGATTGATAATAATAAGAGTAATGAGTATAGTAATTGTAGTTCTATCGATCATATCTGCATAATATGGTTAATAATATGAGTTAGATTGATAATAATAAGAGTAATAAGTATAGTATTTGTCGTTCTATCGATCATATAAGCATAATATGGCTAATAATATGAGTTAGATTGATAATAATAAGAGTAATAAGTACAGTAATTGTCGTTCTATCGGTCATTTAAGCACAATATGGCTAATAATATGAGTCAGATTGATAATAATAACAGTAATAAGTATAGTAATTGTCGTTCTATCGATAATATAAGCATAATATGGCTAATAATATGAGTTAGATTGATAATACTAAGAGTAGTGAGTATAGTAATTCTCGTTCTATCGATCATATAAGCATAATATGGCTAATAATATGAGTTAGATTGATAATACTAAGAGTAGTGAGTATAGTAATTGTCGTTCTATCGATCATATAAGCATAATATGGCTAATAATATGAGTTAGATTGATAATACTAAGAGTAGTGAGTATAGTAATTCTCGTTCTATCGATCATATAAGCATAATATGGCTAATAATATGAGTTAGATAGATAATAATAAGAGTAATGAGTATAGTAATTGCAGTTCTATCGATCATATCTGCATAATATGGTTAATAATATGAGTTAGATTCATAATAATAACAGTAATAAGTATAGTAATTGTCGTTCTATCGATAATATAACCATAATATGGCTAATAATATGAGTTAGATTGATAATACTAAGAGTAGTGAGTATAGTAATTGTCGTTCTATCGATCATATAAGCATAATATGGCTAATAATACGAGTTAGATTGATAATAATAAGAGTAATAAGTATAGTAATTGTCGTTCTATCGATCATTTAAGCATAATATGGCTAATAATATGAGTTAGATTGATAATACTAAGAGTAGTGGGTATAGCAATTCTCGTTCTATCGATCATATAAGCATAATATGGCTAATAATATGAGTTAGATTGATAATAATAAGGGTAATGAGTATAGTAATTGTAGTTCTATCGATCATTGAAGCATAATATGGCTAATAATATGAGTTAGATTGATAATAATAAGAGTAATGAGTATAGTAATTGTAGTTCTATCGATCATATCTGCATAATATGGTTAATAATATGAGTTAGATTGATAATAATAAGAGTAATAAGTATAGTATTTGTCGTTCTATCGATCATATAAGCATAATATGGCTAATAATATGAGTTAGATTGATAATAATAAGAGTAATAAGTACAGTAATTGTCGTTCTATCGGTCATTTAAGCACAATATGGCTAATAATATGAGTCAGATTGATAATAATAACAGTAATAAGTATAGTAATTGTCGTTCTATCGATAATATAAGCATAATATGGCTAATAATATGAGTTAGATTGATAATACTTAGAGTAGTGAGTATAGTAATTCTCATTCTATCGATCATATAAGCATAATATGGCTAATAATATGAGTTAGATTGATAATAATAAGAGTAATAAGTATAGTAATTGTCGTTATATCGATCATATAACCATAATATGGCTAATAGCATGAGTTAGACTGATAATAATAAGAGTAATAGGTATAGTAATTGTCGTTCTATCGATCATATCTGCATAATATGGTTAATAATATGAGTTAGATTGATAATAATAAGCGTAATAAGTATAGTATTGGTCGTTCTATCGATCATATCTGCATAATATGGTTAATAATATGAGTTAGATTGATAATAATAAGAGTAATAAGTATAGTATTTGTCGTTCTATCGATCATATAAGAATAATATGGCTAATAATATGAGTTAGACTCATAATAATAAGAGTAATAAGTATAGTATTTGTCGTTCTATCGATCATATAAGCATAATATGGCTAATAATATGAGTTAGATTCATAATAATAAGAGTAATAAGTATAGTAATTGTCGTTCTATCGACCATATAAGCATAATATGGCTAATAATATGAATTAGAGTGATAATACTAAGAGTAGTGAGTATAGTAATTCTCGTTCTATCGATCATATAAGCACAATATGGCTAATAATATGAGTTAGATTGATAATAATAAGAGTAATAAGTATAGTAATTGTCGTTCTATCGATCATATAAGCATAATATGGCTAATAATATCAGTTAGATTGATAATAATAAGTGTAAAAAGTATAGTAATTGTCGTTCGATCGATCATATCTGCATAATATGGTTAATAATATGAGTTAGATTGATAATAATAAGAGTAATGAGTATAGTAATTGTAGCTCTATCGATCATATCTGCTTAATATGGTTAATAATATGAGTTTGAATGATAATAATAAGAGTAATAAGTATAGTAATTGTCGTTCTATCGATCATATCTGCATAATATGGTGAATAATATGAGTTAGATTGATAATAGTGAGTGTAATAAGTATAGTGAATGTCGTTCTATCGATCATATCAGCATAATACGGGTAATAATATGAGTTGGATTGATAATAATAAGAGTAATGAGTATAGTAATTGTAGGTCTATCGATCATATAAGCATAATATGGCTAATAATATGAGTCAGATTCATAATAATAACAGTAATAAGTATAGTAAATGTCGTGCTATCGATCATATCTGCATAATATGGTTAATAATATGAGTTAGATTGATAATAGTGAGTGTAATAAGTATAGTAATTGTAGTTCTATCGATCATATCTGCATAATATGGCTAATAATATGAGTTAGATTGATAATAATAAGAGTAATAAGTATAGTAATTGTCGTTATATCGATCATATAACCATAATATGGCTAATAGCATGAGTTAGATTGATAATAATAAGAGTAATGAGTATAGTAATTGTCGTTCTATCGATCATATCTGCATAATATGTTTAATAATATGAGTTAGATTGATAATAGTGAGTGTATAAAGTATAGTAATTGTAGTTCTATCGATCATATCTGCATAATATGGTTAATAATATGAGTTAGATTGATAATAATAAGAGTAATAAGTACAGTAATTGTCGTTCTATCGGTCATTTAAGCACAATATGGCTAATAATATGAGTCAGATTGATAATAATAACAGTAATAAGTATAGTAATTGTCGTTCTATCGATAATATAAGCATAATATGGCTAATAATATGAGTTAGATTGATAATACTAAGAGTAGTGAGTATAGTAATTGTCGTTCTATCGATCATATAAGCATAATATGGCTAATAATATGAGTTAGATTGATAATACTAAGAGTAGTGAGTATAGTAATTCTCATTCTATCGAACATATAAGCATAATATGGCTAATAATATGAGTTAGATAGATAATAGTAAGAGTAATGAGTATAGTAATTGCAGTTCTATCGATCATATCTGCATAATATGGTTAATAATATGAGTTAGATTCATAATAATAACAGTAATAAGTATAGTAATTGTCGTTCTATCGATAATATAACCATAATATGGCTAATAATATGAGTTAGATTGATAATACTAAGAGTAGTGAGTATAGTAATTCTCGTTCTATCGATCATATAAGCATAATATGGCTAATAATATGAGTTAGATTGATAATAATAAGAGTAATAAGTACAGTAATTGTCGTTCTATCGATCATATAAGCATAATAAGGCTAATAATATGAGTTAGAGTGATAATACTAAGAGTAGTGAGTATAGTAATTCTCATTCTATCGATCATATAAGCATAATATGGCTAATAATATGAGTTAGATTGATAATAATAAGAGTAATGTGTATAGTAATTGTAGTTCTATCGATCATTTAAGCATAATATGGCTAATAATATGAGTTAGATTGATAATAATAAGAGTAATGAGTATAGTAATTGTCGTTCTATCGATCATATCTGCATAATATGTTTAATAATATGAGTTAGATTGATAATAGTGAGTGTAATAAGTATAGTAATTGTAGTTCTATCGATCATATCTGCATAATATGGTTAATAATATGAGTTAGATTGATAATAATAAGAGTAATAGGTATAGTATTTGTCGTTCTATCGATCATATAAGCATAATATGGCTAATAATATGAGTTAGATTCATAATAATAAGAGTAATAAGTATAGTAATTGTCGTTCTATCGATCATATAAGCATAATATGGCTAATAATATGAGTTAGATTGATAATAATAAGAGTAATAAGTATAGTAATTGTCGTTCTCTCGATCATATAAGCATAATATGGCTAATAATATGAGTTAGAGTGATAATAATAAGAGTAATAAGTATAGTAATTGTCGTTCTATCGATCATATCTGCATAATATGGTTAATAATATGAGTTAGATTGATAATAGTGAGTGTAATAAGTATAGTGAATGTCGTTCTATCGATCATATCAGCATAATACGGGTAATAATATGAGTTGGATTGATAATAATAAGAGTAATGAGTATAGTAATTGTAGGTCTATCGATCATATAAGCATAATATCGCTAATAATATGAGTCAGATTCATAATAATAACAGTAATAAGTATAGTAATTGTCGTTCTATCGATCATATAAGCATAATATGGCTAATAATATGAGTAAGATTCATAATAATAAGAGTAATAAGTATAGTAATTGTCGTTCTATCGATCATTTAAGCATAATATGGCGAATAATATGAGTTGGGTTGATAAAAATAAGAATAATAAATATTGTAATTGTCGTTCTATCTATCATATAAGCATAATATGGCTAATAATATGAGTTGGGTTGATAATAATAAGAGTAATAAGTACAGTAATTGTCGTTCTATCGGTCATTTAAGCACAATATGGCTAATAATATGAGACAGATTGATAATAATAACAGTAATAAGTATAGTAAATGTCGTGCTATCGATCATATCTGCATAATATGGTTAATAATATGAGTTAGATTGATAATAGTGAGTGTAATAAGTATAGTAATTGTAGTTCTATCGATCATATCTGCATAATATGGCTAATAATATGAGTTAGATTCATAATAATAAGAGTAATAAGTATAGTAATTGTCGTTCTATCGATCATATAAGCATAATATGGCTAATAATATGAGTTAGATTTATAATAATAAGAGTAATAAGTATAGTAATTGTCGTTCGATCGATCATATAAGCACAATATGGCTAATAATATGAGTTAGATTGATAATAATAAGAGTAATAAGTATAGTAATTGTCGTTATATCGATCATATAACCATAATATGGCTAATAGCATGAGTTAGGTTGATAATAATAAGAGTAATGGGTATAGTAATTGTCGTTATATCGATCATATCTGCATAATATGTTTAATAATATGAGTTAGATTGATAATAGTGAGTGTAATAAGTATAGTAATTGTAGTTCTATCGATCATATCTGTACAATATGGTTAATAATATGAGTTAGATTGATAATAATAAGAGTAATAGGTATAGTATTTGTCGTTCTATCGATCATATAAGCATAATATGGCTAATAATATGAGTTAGGTTGATAATAATAAGAGTAATGAGTATAGTAATTGTCGTTCTATCGATCATATCTGCATAATATGTTTAATAATATGAGTTAGATTGATAATAGTGAGTGTAATAAGTATAGTAATTGTAGTTCTATCGATCATATCGGCATAATATGGTTAATAATATGAGTTAGATTGATAATAATAAGAGTAATAGGTATAGTATTTGTCGTTCTATCGATCATATAAGCATAATATGGCTAATAATATGAGTTAGATTCATAATAATAAGAGTAATAAGTATAGTAATTGTCGTTCTCTCGATCATATAAGCATAATATGGCTAATAATATGAGTTAGAGTGATAATAATAAGAGTAATAAGTATAGTAATTGTCGTTCTATCGATCATATCTGCATAATATGGTTAATAATATTAGTTAGATTGATAATAGTGAGTGTAATAAGTATAGTGAATGTCGTTCTATCGATCATATCAGCATAATACGGGTAATAATATGAGTTGGATTGATAATAATAAGAGTAATGAGTATAGTAATTGTAGGTCTATCGATCATATAAGCATAATATGGCTAATAATATGAGTCAGATTCATAATAATAACAGTAATAAGTATAGTAATTGTCGTTCTATCGATCATATAAGCATAATATGGCTAATAATATGAGTAAGATTCATAATAATAACAGTAATAAGTATAGTAATTGTCGTTCTATCGATAATATAAGCATAATATGGCTAATAATATGAGTTAGATTGATAATACTAAGAGTAGTGAGTATAGTAATTCTCGTTCTATCGATCATATAAGCATAATATGGCTAATAATATGAGTTAGATTGATAATACTAAGAGTAGTGAGTATAGTAATTGTCGTTCTATCGATCATATAAGCATAATATGGCTAATAATATGAGTTAGATTGATAATACTAAGAGTAGTGAGTATAGTAATTCTCGTTCTATCGATCATATAAGCATAATATGGCTAATAATATGAGTTAGATTGATAATAATAAGAGTAATAAGTACAGTAATTGTCGTTCTATCGATCATATAAGCATAATAAGGCTAATAATATGAGTTAGAGTGATAATACTAAGAGTAGTGAGTATAGTAATTCTCATTCTATCGATCATATAAGCATAATATGGCTAATAATATGAGTTAGATTGATAATAATAAGAGTAATGTGTATAGTAATTGTAGTTCTATCGATCATTTAAGCATAATATGGCTAATAATATGAGTTAGATTGATAATAATAAGAGTAATGAGTATAGTAATTGTCGTTCTATCGATCATTTAAGCATAATATGGCTAATAATATGAGTTAGATTGATAATAATAACAGTAATAAGTATAGTAATTGTCGTTCTATCGATAATATAAGCATAATATGGCTAATAATATGAGTTAGATTGATAATACTAAGAGTAGTGAGTATAGTAATTCTCGTTCTATCGATCATATAAGCATAATATGGCTAATAATATGAGTTAGATTGATAATACTTAGAGTAGTGAGTATAGTAATTCTCATTCTATCGATCATATAAGCATAATGTGGCTAATAATATGAGTTAGATTGATAATAATAAGAGTAATAAGTATAGTAATTGTCCTTATATCGATCATATAACCATAATATGGCTAATAGCATGAGTTAGACTGATAATAATAAGAGTAATAGGTATAGTAATTGTCGTTCTATCGATCATATCTGCATAATATGGTTAATAATATGAGTTAGATTGATAATAATAAGCGTAATAAGTATAGTATTGGTCGTTCTATCGATCATATCTGCATAATATGGTTAATAATATGAGTTAGATTGATAATAATAAGAGTAATAAGTATAGTAATTGTCGTTCTATCGACCATATAAGCATAATATGGCTAATAATATGAATTAGAGTGATAATACTAAGAGTAGTGAGTATAGTAATTCTCGTTCTATCGATCATATAAGCATAATATGGCTAATAATATGAGTTAGACTCATAATAATAAGAGTAATAAGTATAGTATTTGTCGTTCTATCGATCATATAAGCATAATATGGCTAATAATATGAGTTAGATTCATAATAATAAGAGTAATAAGTATAGTAATTGTCGTTCTATCGACCATATAAGCATAATATGGCTAATAATATGAATTAGAGTGATAATACTAAGAGTAGTGAGTATAGTAATTCTCGTTCTATCGATCATATAAGCACAATATGGCTAATAATATGAGTTAGATTGATAATAATAAGAGTAATAAGTATAGTAATTGTCGTTCTATCGATCATATAAGCATAATATGGCTAATAATATCAGTTAGATTGATAATAATAAGTGTAAAAAGTATAGTAATTGTCGTTCGATCGATCATATCTGCATAATATGGTTAATAATATGAGTTAGATTGATAATAATAAGAGTAATGAGTATAGTAATTGTAGCTCTATCGATCATATCTGCTTAATATGGTTAATAATATGAGTTTGAATGATAATAATAAGAGTAATAAGTATAGTAATTGTCGTTCTATCGATCATATCTGCATAATATGGTGAATAATATGAGTTAGATTGATAATAGTGAGTGTAATAAGTATAGTGAATGTCGTTCTATCGATCATATCAGCATAATACGGGTAATAATATGAGTTGGATTGATAATAATAAGAGTAATGAGTATAGTAATTGTAGGTCTATCGATCATATAAGCATAATATGGCTAATAATATGAGTCAGAATCATAATAATAACAGTAATAAGTATAGTAAATGTCGTGCTATCGATCATATCTGCATAATATGGTTAATAATATGAGTTAGATTGATAATAGTGAGTGTAATAAGTATAGTAATTGTAGTTCTATCGATCATATCTGCATAATATGGCTAATAATATGAGTTAGATTGATAATAATAAGAGTAATAAGTATAGTAATTGTCGTTATATCGATCATATAACCATAATATGGCTAATAGCATGAGTTAGATTGATAATAATAAGAGTAATGAGTATAGTAATTGTCGTTCTATCGATCATATCTGCATAATATGTTTAATAATATGAGTTAGATTGATAATAGTGAGTGTATAAAGTATAGTAATTGTAGTTCTATCGATCATATCTGCATAATATGGTTAATAATATGAGTTAGATTGATAATAATAAGAGTAATAAGTACAGTAATTGTCGTTCTATCGGTCATTTAAGCACAATATGGCTAATAATATGAGTCAGATTGATAATAATAACAGTAATAAGTATAGTAATTGTCGTTCTATCGATAATATAAGCATAATATGGCTAATAATATGAGTTAGATTGATAATACTAAGAGTAGTGAGTATAGTAATTCTCGTTCTATCGATCATATAAGCATAATATGGCTAATAATATGAGTTAGATTGATAATACTAAGAGTAGTGAGTATAGTAATTGTCGTTCTATCGATCATATAAGCATAATATGGCTAATAATATGAGTTAGATTGATAATACTAAGAGTAGTGAGTATAGTAATTCTCATTCTATCGATCATATAAGCATAATATGGCTAATAATATGAGTTAGATAGATAATAATAAGAGTAATGAGTATAGTAATTGCAGTTCTATCGATCATATCTGCATAATATGGTTAATAATATGAGTTAGATTCATAATAATAACAGTAATAAGTATAGTAATTTTCGTTCTATCGATAATATAACCATAATATGGCTAATAATATGAGTTAGATTGATAATACTAAGAGTAGTGAGTATAGTAATTCTCGTTCTATCGATCATATAAGCATAATATGGCTAATAATATGAGTTAGATTGATAATAATAAGAGTAATAAGTACAGTAATTGTCGTTCTATCGATCATATAAGCATAATAAGGCTAATAATATGAGTTAGAGTGATAATACTAAGAGTAGTGAGTATAGTAATTCTCATTCTATCGATCATATAAGCATAATATGGCTAATAATATGAGTTAGATTGATAATAATAAGAGTAATGTGTATAGTAATTGTAGTTCTATCGATCATTTAAGCATAATATGGCTAATAATATGAGTTAGATTGATAATAATAAGAGTAATGAGTATAGTAATTGTCGTTCTATCGATCATATCTGCATAATATGTTTAATAATATGAGTTAGATTGATAATAGTGAGTGTAATAAGTATAGTAATTGTAGTTCTATCGATCATATCTGCATAATATGGTTAATAATATGAGTTAGATTGATAATAATAAGAGTAATAGGTATAGTATTTGTCGTTCTATCGATCATATAAGCATAATATGGCTAATAATATGAGTTAGATTCATAATAATAAGAGTAATAAGTATAGTAATTGTCGTTCTATCGATCATATAAGCATAATATGGCTAATAATATGAGTTAGATTGATAATAATAAGAGTAATAAGTATAGTAATTGTCGTTCTCTCGATCATATAAGCATAATATGGCTAATAATATGAGTTAGAGTGATAATAATAAGAGTAATAAGTATAGTAATTGTCGTTCTATCGATCATATCTGCATAATATGGTTAATAATATGAGTTAGATTGATAATAGTGAGTGTAATAAGTATAGTGAATGTCGTTCTATCGATCATATCAGCATAATACGGGTAATAATATGAGTTGGATTGATAATAATAAGAGTAATGAGTATAGTAATTGTAGGTCTATCGATCATATAAGCATAATATCGCTAATAATATGAGTCAGATTCATAATAATAACAGTAATAAGTATAGTAATTGTCGTTCTATCGATCATATAAGCATAATATGGCTAATAATATGAGTAAGATTCATAATAATAAGAGTAATAAGTATAGTAATTGTCGTTCTATCGATCATTTAAGCATAATATGGCGAATAATATGAGTTGGGTTGATAAAAATAAGAATAATAAGTATTGTAATTGTCGTTCTATCTATCATATAAGCATAATATGGCTAATAATATCAGTTAGGTTGATAATAATAAGAGTAATAAGTACAGTAATTGTCGTTCTATCGGTCATTTAAGCACAATATGGCTAATAATATGAGTCAGATTGATAATAATAACAGTAATAAGTATAGTAAATGTCGTGCTATCGATCATATCTGCATAATATGGTTAATAATATGAGTTAGATTGATAATAGTGAGTGTAGTAAGTATAGTAATTGTAGTTCTATCGATCATATCTGCATAATATGGCTAATAATATGAGTTAGATTCATAATAATAAGAGTAATAAGTATAGTAATTGTCGTTCTATCGATCATATAAGCATAATATGGCTAATAATATGAGTTAGATTTATAATAATAAGAGTAATAAGTATAGTAATTGTCGTTCGATCGATCATATAAGCACAATATGGCTAATAATATGAGTTAGATTGATAATAATAAGAGTAATAAGTATAGTAATTGTCGTTATATCGATCATATAAGCATAATATGGCTAATAATATGAGTTAGATTGATAATAATAAGAGTAATAAGTATAGTAATTGTCGTTCTCTCGATCATATAAGCATAATATGGCTAATAATATGAGTTAGAGTGATAATAATAAGAGTAATAAGTATAGTAATTGTCGTTATATCGATCATATCTGTATAATATGGTTAATAATATGAGTTAGATTGATAATAATAAGAGTAATAGGTATAGTATTTGTCGTTCTATCGATCATATAAGCATAATATGGCTAATAATATGAGTTAGGTTGATAATAATAAGAGTAATAAGTATAGTAAATGTCGTGCTATCGATCATATCTGCATAATATGGTTAATAATATGAGTTAGATTGATAATAGTGAGTGTAATAAGTATAGTAATTGTAGTTCTATCGATCATATCTGCATAATATGGCTAATAATATGAGTTAGATTCATAATAATAAGAGTAATAAGTATAGTAATTGTCGTTCTATCGATCATATAAGCATAATATGGCTAATAATATGAGTTAGATTTATAATAATAAGAGTAATAAGTATAGTAATTGTCGTTCGATCGATCATATAAGCACAATATGGCTAATAATATGAGTTAGATTGATAATAATAAGAGTAATAAGTATAGTAATTGTCGTTATATCGATCATATAACCATAATATGGCTAATAGCATGAGTTAGATTGATAATAATAAGAGTAATGAGTATAGTAATTGTCGTTCTATCGATCATATCTGCATAATATGTTTAATAATATGAGTTAGATTGATAATAGTGAGTGTAATAAGTATAGTAATTGTAGTTCTATCGATCATATCTGCATAATATGGTTTATAATATGAGTTAGATTCATAATAATAACAGTAATAAGTATAGTAATTGTCGTTCTACCGATAATATAACCATAATATGGCTAATAATATGAGTTAGGTTGATAATACTAAGAGTAGTGAGTATAGTAATTCTCGTTCCATCGATCATATAAGCATAATATGGCTAATAATATGAGTTAGATTGATAATAATAAGAGTAATAAGTATGGTAATTGTCGTTCTATCGATCATATCTGCATAATATTGTTAATAATATGAGTTAGATTGATAATAGTGAGTGTAATAAGTATAGTGAATGTCGTTCTATCGATCATATCAGCATAATACGGGTAATAATATGAGTTGGATTGATAATAATAAGAGTAATGAGTATAGTAATTGTAGGTCTATCGATCATATAAGCATAATATGGCTAATAATATGAGTCAGATTGATAATAATAGCAGTAATAAGTACAGTAATTGTCGTTCTATCGATAATATAAGCATAACATGGCTAATAATATGAGTTAGATTGATAATACTAAGAGTAGTGAGTATAGTAATTGTCGTTCTATCGATCATATAAGCATAATATGGCTAATAATATGAGTTAGATTGATAATACTAAGAGTAGTGAGTATAGTAATTGTCGTTCTATCGATCATATAAGCATAATATGGCTAATAATGCGAGTTAGATTGATAATACTAAGAGTAGTGGGTATAGCAATTCTCGTTCTATCGATCATATAAGCATAATATGGCTAATAATATGAGTTAGATTGATAATAATAAGAGTAATGAGTATAGTAATTGTAGTTCTATCGATCATTGAAGCGTAATATGGCTAATAATATGAGTTAGAGTGATAATAATAAGAGTAATAAGTATAGTAATTGTCGTTCTATCGATCATATCTGCATAATATGGTTAATAGTATGAGTTAGATTGATAATAGTGAGTGTAATAAGTATAGTGAATGTCGTTCTATCGATCATATCAGCATAATACGGGTAATAATATGAGTTGGATTGATAATAATAAGAGTAATGAGTATAGTAATTGTAGGTCTATCGATCATATAAGCGTAATATCGCTAATAATATGAGTCAGATTCATAATAATAACAGTAATAAGTATAGTAATTGTCGTTCTATCGATCATATAAGCATAATATGGCTAATAATATGAGTTAGATTGATAATACTAAGAGTAATGAGTATAGTAATTGTCGTTCTATCGATCATATCTGCATAATATGTTTAATAATATGAGTTAGATTGATAATAGTGAGTGTATAAAGTATAGTAATTGTAGTTCTATCGATCATATCTGCATAATATGGTTAATAATATGAGTTAGATTGATAATAATAAGAGTAATAAGTACAGTAATTGTCGTTCTATCGGTCATTTAAGCACAATATGGCTAATAATATGAGTCAGATTGATAATAATAACAGTAATAAGTATAGTAATTGTCGTTCTATCGATAATATAAGCATAATATGGCTAATAATATGAGTTAGATTGATAATAGTGAGTGTAATAAGTATAGTAATTGTAGTTCTATCGATCATATCTGCATAATATGGCTAATAATATGAGTTAGATTCATAATAATAAGAGTAATAAGTATAGTAATTGTCGTTATATCGATCATATAAGCATAATATGGCTAATAATATGAGTTAGATTGATAATAATAAGAGTAATAAGTATAGTAATTGTCGTTCTCTCGATCATATAAGCATAATATGGCTAATAATATGAGTTAGAGTGATAATAATAAGAGTAATAAGTATAGTAATTGTCGTTATATCGATCATATCTGTATAATATGGTTAATAATATGAGTTAGATTGATAATAATAAGAGTAATAGGTATAGTATTTGTCGTTCTATCGATCATATAAGCATAATATGGCTAATAATATGAGTTAGATTTATAATAATAAGAGTAATAAGTATAGTAATTGTCGTTCGATCGATCATATAAGCACAATATGGCTAATAATATGAGTTAGATTGATAATAATAAGAGTAATAAGTATAGTAATTGTCGTTATATCGATCATATAACCATAATATGGCTAATAGCATGAGTTAGATTGATAATAATAAGAGTAATGAGTATAGTAATTGTCGTTCTATCGATCATATCTGCATAATATGTTTAATAATATGAGTTAGATTGATAATAGTGAGTGTAATAAGTATAGTAATTGTAGTTCTATCGATCATATCTGCATAATATGGTTTATAATATGAGTTAGATTCATAATAATAACAGTAATAAGTATAGTAATTGTCGTTCTACCGATAATATAACCATAATATGGCTAATAATATGAGTTAGGTTGATAATACTAAGAGTAGTGAGTATAGTAATTCTCGTTCCATCGATCATATAAGCATAATATGGCTAATAATATGAGTTAGATTGACAATAATAAGAGTAATAAGTATGGTAATTGTCGTTCTATCGATCATATCTGCATAATATTGTTAATAATATGAGTTAGATTGATAATAGTGAGTGTAATAAGTATAGTGAATGTCGTTCTATCGATCATATCAGCATAATACGGGTAATAATATGAGTTGGATTGATAATAATAAGAGTAATGAGTATAGTAATTGTAGGTCTATCGATCATATAAGCATAATATGGCTAATAATATGAGTCAGATTGATAATAATAGCAGTAATAAGTACAGTAATTGTCGTTCTATCGATAATATAAGCATAACATGGCTAATAATATGAGTTAGATTGATAATACTAAGAGTAGTGAGTATAGTAATTGTCGTTCTATCGATCATATAAGCATAATATGGCTAATAATATGAGTTAGATTGATAATACTAAGAGTAGTGAGTATAGTAATTGTCGTTCTATCGATCATATAAGCATAATATGGCTAATAATGCGAGTTAGATTGATAATAATAAGAGTAATAAGTATAGTAATTGTCGTTCTATCGATCATTTAAGCATAATATGGCTAATAATATGAGTTAGATTGATAATACTAAGAGTAGTGGGTATAGCAATTCTCGTTCTATCGATCATATAAGCATAATATGGCTAATAATATGAGTTAGATTGATAATAATAAGAGTAATGAGTATAGTAATTGTAGTTCTATCGATCATTGAAGCATAATATGGCTAATAATATGAGTTAGAGTGATAATAATAAGAGTAATAAGTATAGTAATTGTCGTTCTATCGATCATATCTGCATAATATGGTTAATAGTATGAGTTAGATTGATAATAGTGAGTGTAATAAGTATAGTGAATGTCGTTCTATCGATCATATCAGCATAATACGGGTAATAATATGAGTTGGATTGATAATAATAAGAGTAATGAGTATAGTAATTGTAGGTCTATCGATCATATAAGCATAATATCGCTAATAATATGAGTCAGATTCATAATAATAACAGTAATAAGTATAGTAATTGTCGTTCTATCGATCATATAAGCATAATATGGCTAATAATATGAGTTAGATTGATAATACTAAGAGTAATGAGTATAGTAATTGTCGTTCTATCGATCATATCTGCATAATATGTTTAATAATATGAGTTAGATTGATAATAGTGAGTGTATAAAGTATAGTAATTGTAGTTCTATCGATCATATCTGCATAATATGGTTAATAATATGAGTTAGATTGATAATAATAAGAGTAATAAATACAGTAATTGTCGTTCTATCGGTCATTTAAGCACAATATGGCTAATAATATGAGTCAGATTGATAATAATAACAGTAATAAGTATAGTAATTGTCGTTCTATCGATAATATAAGCGTAATATGGCTAATAATATGAGTTAGATTGATAATACTAAGAGTAGTGAGTATAGTAATTCTCGTTCTATCGATCATATAAGCATAATATAGCTAATAATATGAGTTAGATTGATAATACTAAGAGTAGTGAGTATAGTAATTGTCGTTCTATCGATCATATAAGCATAATATGGCTAATAATATGAGTTAGATTGATAATACTAAGAGTAGTGAGTATAGTAATTCTCATTCTATCGAACATATAAGCATAATATGGCTAATAATATGAGTTAGATAGATAATAGTAAGAGTAATGAGTATAGTAATTGCAGTTCTATCGATCATATCTGCATAATATGGTTAATAATATGAGTTAGATTCATAATAATAACAGTAATAAGTATAGTAATTGTCGTTCTATCGATAATATAACCATAATATGGCTAATAATATGAGTTAGATTGATAATACTAAGAGTAGTGAGTATAGTAATTCTCGTTCTATCGATCATATAAGCATAATATGGCTAATAATATGAGTTAGATTGATAATAATAAGAGTAATAAGTACAGTAATTGTCGTTCTATCGATCATATAAGCATAATAAGGCTAATAATATGAGTTAGAGTGATAATACTAAGAGTAGTGAGTATAGTAATTCTCATTCTATCGATCATATAAGCATAATATGGCTAATAATATGAGTTAGATTGATAATAATAAGAGTAATGTGTATAGTAATTGTAGTTCTATCGATCATTTAAGCATAATATGGCTAATAATATGAGTTAGATTGATAATAATAAGAGTAATGAGTATAGTAATTGTCGTTCTATCGATCATATCTGCATAATATGTTTAATAATATGAGTTAGATTGATAATAGTGAGTGTAATAAGTATAGTAATTGTAGTTCTATCGATCATATCTGCATAATATGGTTAATAATATGAGTTAGATTGATAATAATAAGAGTAATAGGTATAGTATTTGTCGTTCTATCGATCATATAAGCATAATATGGCTAATAATATGAGTTAGATTCATAATAATAAGAGTAATAAGTATAGTAATTGTCGTTCTATCGATCATATAAGCATAATATGGCTAATAATATGAGTTAGATTGATAATAATAAGAGTAATAAGTATAGTAATTGTCGTTCTCTCGATCATATAAGCATAATATGGCTAATAATATGAGTTAGAGTGATAATAATAAGAGTAATAAGTATAGTAATTGTCGTTCTATCGATCATATCTGCATAATATGGTTAATAATATGAGTTAGATTGATAATAGTGAGTGTAATAAGTATAGTGAATGTCGTTCTATCGATCATATCAGCATAATACGGGTAATAATATGAGTTGGATTGATAATAATAAGAGTAATGAGTATAGTAATTGTAGGTCTATCGATCATATAAGCATAATATCGCTAATAATATGAGTCAGATTCATAATAATAACAGTAATAAGTATAGTAATTGTCGTTCTATCGATCATATAAGCATAATATGGCTAATAATATGAGGAAGATTCATAATAATAAGAGTAATAAGTATAGTAATTGTCGTTCTATCGATCATTTAAGCATAATATGGCGAATAATATGAGTTGGGTTGATAAAAATAAGAATAATAAGTATTGTAATTGTCGTTCTATCTATCATATAAGCATAATATGGCTAATAATATGAGTTAGGTTGATAATAATAAGAGTAATAAGTACAGTAATTGTCGTTCTATCGGTCATTTAAGCACAATATGGCTAATAATATGAGTCAGATTGATAATAATAACAGTAATAAGTATAGTAAATGTCGTGCTATCGATCATATCTGCATAATATGGTTAATAATATGAGTTAGATTGATAATAGTGAGTGTAATAAGTATAGTAATTGTAGTTCTATCGATCATATCTGCATAATATGGCTAATAATATGAGTTAGATTCATAATAATAAGAGTAATAAGTATAGTAATTGTCGTTCTATCGATCATATAAGCATAATATGGCTAATAATATGAGTTAGATTTATAATAATAAGAGTAATAAGTATAGTAATTGTCGTTCGATCGATCATATAAGCACAATATGGCTAATAATATGAGTTAGATTGATAATAATAAGAGTAATAAGTATAGTAATTGTCGTTCTCTCGATCATATAAGCATAATATGGCTAATAATATGAGTTAGAGTGATAATAATAAGAGTAATAAGTATAGTAATTGTCGTTATATCGATCATATCTGTATAATATGGTTAATAATATGAGTTAGATTGATAATAATAAGAGTAATAGGTATAGTATTTGTCGTTCTATCGATCATATAAGCATAATATGGCTAATAATATGAGTTAGGTTGATAATAATAAGAGTAATAAGTATAGTAAATGTCGTGCTATCGATCATATCTGCATAATATGGTTAATAATATGAGTTAGATTGATAATAGTGAGTGTAATAAGTATAGTAATTGTAGTTCTATCGATCATATCTGCATAATATGGCTAATAATATGAGTTAGATTCATAATAATAAGAGTAATAAGTATAGTAATTGTCGTTCTATCGATCATATAAGCATAATATGGCTAATAATATGAGTTAGATTTATAATAATAAGAGTAATAAGTATAGTAATTGTCGTTCGATCGATCATATAAGCACAATATGGCTAATAATATGAGTTAGATTGATAATAATAAGAGTAATAAGTATAGTAATTGTCGTTATATCGATCATATAACCATAATATGGCTAATAGCATGAGTTAGATTGATAATAATAAGAGTAATGAGTATAGTAATTGTCGTTCTATCGATCATATCTGCATAATATGTTTAATAATATGAGTTAGATTGATAATAGTGAGTGTAATAAGTATAGTAATTGTAGTTCTATCGATCATATCTGCATAATATGGTTTATAATATGAGTTAGATTCATAATAATAACAGTAATAAGTATAGTAATTGTCGTTCTACCGATAATATAACCATAATATGGCTAATAATATGAGTTAGGTTGATAATACTAAGAGTAGTGAGTATAGTAATTCTCGTTCCATCGATCATATAAGCATAATATGGCTAATAATATGAGTTAGATTGATAATAATAAGAGTAATAAGTATGGTAATTGTCGTTCTATCGATCATATCTGCATAATATTGTTAATAATATGAGTTAGATTGATAATAGTGAGTGTAATAAGTATAGTGAATGTCGTTCTATCGATCATATCAGCATAATACGGGTAATAATATGAGTTGGATTGATAATAATAAGAGTAATGAGTATAGTAATTGTAGGTCTATCGATCATATAAGCATAATATGGCTTAATAATATGAGTCAGATTGATAATAATAGCAGTAATAAGTACAGTAATTGTCGTTCTATCGATATATAAGCATAACATGGCTAATAATATGAGTTAGATTGATAATACTAAGAGTAGTGAGTATAGTAATTGTCGTTCTATCGATCATATAAGCATAATATGGCTAATAATATGAGTTAGATTGATAATACTAAGAGTAGTGAGTATAGTAATTGTCGTTCTATCGATCATATAAGCATAATATGGCTAATAATGCGAGTTAGATTGATAATAATAAGAGTAATAAGTATAGTAATTGTCGTTCTATCGATCATTTAAGCATAATATGGCTAATAATATGAGTTAGATTGATAATACTAAGAGTAGTGGGTATAGCAATTCTCGTTCTATCGATCATATAAGCATAATATGGCTAATAATATGAGTTAGATTGATAATAATAAGAGTAATGAGTATAGTAATTGTAGTTCTATCGATCATTGAAGCGTAATATGGCTAATAATATGAGTTAGAGTGATAATAATAAGAGTAATAAGTATAGTAATTGTCGTTCTATCGATCATATCTGCATAATATGGTTAATAGTATGAGTTAGATTGATAATAGTGAGTGTAATAAGTATAGTGAATGTCGTTCTATCGATCATATCAGCATAATACGGGTAATAATATGAGTTGGATTGATAATAATAAGAGTAATGAGTATAGTAATTGTAGGTCTATCGATCATATAAGCGTAATATCGCTAATAATATGAGTCAGATTCATAATAATAACAGTAATAAGTATAGTAATTGTCGTTCTATCGATCATATAAGCATAATATGGCTAATAATATGAGTTAGATTGATAATACTAAGAGTAATGAGTATAGTAATTGTCGTTCTATCGATCATATCTGCATAATATGTTTAATAATATGAGTTAGATTGATAATAGTGAGTGTATAAAGTATAGTAATTGTAGTTCTATCGATCATATCTGCATAATATGGTTAATAATATGAGTTAGATTGATAATAATAAGAGTAATAAGTACAGTAATTGTCGTTCTATCGGTCATTTAAGCACAATATGGCTAATAATATGAGTCAGATTGATAATAATAACAGTAATAAGTATAGTAATTGTCGTTCTATCGATAATATAAGCATAATATGGCTAATAATATGAGTTAGATTGATAATAGTGAGTGTAATAAGTATAGTAATTGTAGTTCTATCGATCATATCTGCATAATATGGCTAATAATATGAGTTAGATTCATAATAATAAGAGTAATAAGTATAGTAATTGTCGTTATATCGATCATATAAGCATAATATGGCTAATAATATGAGTTAGATTGATAATAATAAGAGTAATAAGTATAGTAATTGTCGTTCTCTCGATCATATAAGCATAATATGGCTAATAATATGAGTTAGAGTGATAATAATAAGAGTAATAAGTATAGTAATTGTCGTTATATCGATCATATCTGTATAATATGGTTAATAATATGAGTTAGATTGATAATAATAAGAGTAATAGGTATAGTATTTGTCGTTCTATCGATCATATAAGCATAATATGGCTAATAATATGAGTTAGGTTGATAATAATAAGAGTAATAAGTATAGTAAATGTCGTGCTATCGATCATATCTGCATAATATGGTTAATAATATGAGTTAGATTGATAATAGTGAGTGTAATAAGTATAGTAATTGTAGTTCTATCGATCATATCTGCATAATATGGCTAATAATATGAGTTAGATTCATAATAATAAGAGTAATAAGTATAGTAATTGTCGTTCTATCGATCATATAAGCATAATATGGCTAATAATATGAGTTAGATTTATAATAATAAGAGTAATAAGTATAGTAATTGTCGTTCGATCGATCATATAAGCACAATATGGCTAATAATATGAGTTAGATTGATAATAATAAGAGTAATAAGTATAGTAATTGTCGTTATATCGATCATATAACCATAATATGGCTAATAGCATGAGTTAGATTGATAATAATAAGAGTAATGAGTATAGTAATTGTCGTTCTATCGATCATATCTGCATAATATGTTTAATAATATGAGTTAGATTGATAATAGTGAGTGTAATAAGTATAGTAATTGTAGTTCTATCGATCATATCTGCATAATATGGTTTATAATATGAGTTAGATTCATAATAATAACAGTAATAAGTATAGTAATTGTCGTTCTACCGATAATATAACCATAATATGGCTAATAATATGAGTTAGGTTGATAATACTAAGAGTAGTGAGTATAGTAATTCTCGTTCCATCGATCATATAAGCATAATATGGCTAATAATATGAGTTAGATTGACAATAATAAGAGTAATAAGTATGGTAATTGTCGTTCTATCGATCATATCTGCATAATATTGTTAATAATATGAGTTAGATTGATAATAGTGAGTGTAATAAGTATAGTGAATGTCGTTCTATCGATCATATCAGCATAATACGGGTAATAATATGAGTTGGATTGATAATAATAAGAGTAATGAGTATAGTAATTGTAGGTCTATCGATCATATAAGCATAATATGGCTAATAATATGAGTCAGATTGATAATAATAGCAGTAATAAGTACAGTAATTGTCGTTCTATCGATAATATAAGCATAACATGGCTAATAATATGAGTTAGATTGATAATACTAAGAGTAGTGAGTATAGTAATTGTCGTTCTATCGATCATATAAGCATAATATGGCTAATTAATATGAGTTAGATTGATAATACTAAGAGTAGTGAGTATAGTAATTGTCGTTCTATCGATCATATAAGCATAATATGGCTAATAATGCGAGTTAGATTGATAATAATAAGAGTAATAAGTATAGTAATTGTCGTTCTATCGATCATTTAAGCATAATATGGCTAATAATATGAGTTAGATTGATAATACTAAGAGTAGTGGGTATAGCAATTCTCGTTCTATCGATCATATAAGCATAATATGGCTAATAATATGAGTTAGATTGATAATAATAAGAGTAATGAGTATAGTAATTGTAGTTCTATCGATCATTGAAGCATAATATGGCTAATAATATGAGTTAGAGTGATAATAATAAGAGTAATAAGTATAGTAATTGTCGTTCTATCGATCATATCTGCATAATATGGTTAATAGTATGAGTTAGATTGATAATAGTGAGTGTAATAAGTATAGTGAATGTCGTTCTATCGATCATATCAGCATAATACGGGTAATAATATGAGTTGGATTGATAATAATAAGAGTAATGAGTATAGTAATTGTAGGTCTATCGATCATATAAGCAATAATATCGCTAATAATATGAGTCAGATTCATAATAATAACAGTAATAAGTATAGTAATTGTCGTTCTATCGATCATATAAGCATAATATGGCTAATAATATGAGTTAGATTGATAATACTAAGAGTAATGAGTATAGTAATTGTCGTTCTATCGATCATATCTGCATAATATGTTTAATAATATGAGTTAGATTGATAATAGTGAGTGTATAAAGTATAGTAATTGTAGTTCTATCGATCATATCTGCATAATATGGTTAATAATATGAGTTAGATTGATAATAATAAGAGTAATAAATACAGTAATTGTCGTTCTATCGGTCATTTAAGCACAATATGGCTAATAATATGAGTCAGATTGATAATAATAACAGTAATAAGTATAGTAATTGTCGTTCTATCGATAATATAAGCATAATATGGCTAATAATATGAGTTAGATTGATAATACTAAGAGTAGTGAGTATAGTAATTCTCGTTCTATCGATCATATAAGCATAATATAGCTAATAATATGAGTTAGATTGATAATACTAAGAGTAGTGAGTATAGTAATTGTCGTTCTATCGATCATATAAGCATAATATGGCTAATAATATGAGTTAGATTGATAATACTAAGAGTAGTGAGTATAGTAATTCTCATTCTATCGAACATATAAGCATAATATGGCTAATAATATGAGTTAGATAGATAATAGTAAGAGTAATGAGTATAGTAATTGCAGTTCTATCGATCATATCTGCATAATATGGTTAATAATAT
>NW_027474763.1:0-29631 GCF_050947335.1 Megachile rotundata | reverse complement strand
GCTTATATGACCGATAGAACGACAATTACTATACTTATTACTCTTATTATTATCAATCTAACTCATATTATTAGCCATATTATGCTTCCATGGTCGATAGAACGACAATTACTATACTTATTATTCTTATTATTATTAATCTATCTCATATTATTAACCATATTATGCAGATATGATCGATAGAACGACAATTACTATACTTATTACTCTTATTATTATCAATCTAACTCATATTATTAGCCATATTATGCTTATATGATCGATAGAACGACAATTACTATACTTATTACTCATATTATTATCAATCTAAATGATACTATTCGCCATATTATGCTAATATGATCGATAGAACGACAATTACTATACTTATTACTCTTATTATTATCAATCTAATTCATATTATTAGCCATATTATGCTTATATGATCGATAGAACGACAATTACTATACTTATTACTCTTATTATTATCAATCTAATTCATATTATTAGCCATACTATGCTTATATGATCGATAGAACGACAATTAATATACTTATTACTCTTATTATTATCAATCTAACTCATATTATTAGCCGCATTATGCTTATATGATCGATAGAATGACAATTACTATACTTATTACACTCATTACTATTAATCTAACTCATATTATTAACCATATTGTGCAGATATGATCGATAGAACGACAATTACTATACTTATTACTCTTATTATTATCAATCTAACTCGTATTATTAGCCATATTATGCTTCCATGGTCGATAGAACGACAATTACTATACTTATTATTCATATTATTATTAATCTAATAAATATTATTAACCATATTATGCTTATATGATCGATAGAACTACAATTACTATACTTATTACTCTTATTATTATCAATCTAATTCATATTATTAGCCATATTATGCTTATATGATCGATAGAACGACAATTACTAAACTTATTACTCTTATTATTATCAAGCTAACTCATATTATTAGCCATATTATGCTTATATGATCGATAGAACGACAATTAATATACTTATTACTCATATTATTATCAATCTAAATGATATTATTCGCTATATTAGGCTCATATGATCGATAGAACGACAATTACTATACTTATTACTCTTATTATTATTAATCTAACTCATATTATAAGCCATATTATGCTTATATGATCGATAGAACGACAATTACTATACTTATTACTCTTATTATTATCAATCTAAATCATATTATTCGCCATATTATTCTTATATGATCGATAGAACGACAATTACTATACTTATTACACTCATTACTATTAATCTAACTCATATTATTAACCATATTGTGCAGATATGATCGATAGAACGACAATTACTATACTTATTACTCTTATTATTATCAATCTAACTCGTATTATTAGCCATATTATGCTTCCATGGTCGATAGAACGACAATTACTATACCTATTATTCATATTATTATTAATATAATAAATATTATTAACCATATTATGCTTATATGATCGATAGAACGACAATTACTATACTTATTACTCTTATTATTATCAATCTAACTCATATTATTAGCCATATTGTGCTTATATGATCGATAGAACGACAATTACTATACTTATTACTCTTATTATTATCAATCTAAATCATATTATTCGCCATATTACGCTTATATGATCGATAGAACGACAATTACTATACTTATTACACTCATTACTATTAATCTAACTCATATTATTAACCATATTGTGCAGATATGATCGATAGAACGACAATTACTAAACTTATTACTCTTATTATTATCAAGCTGACTCATATTATTTGCGATATTATGCTTATATGACCGATAGAACGACAATTACTATACTTATTACTCTTATTATTATCAATCTAACTCATATTATTAGCCATATTATGCTTCCATGGTCGATAGAACGACAATTACTATACTTATTATTCTTATTATTATTAATCTATCTCATATTATTAACCATATTATGCAGATATGATCGATAGAACGACAATTACTATACTTATTACTCTTATTATTATCAATCTAACTCATATTATTAGCCATATTATGCTTATATGATCGATAGAACGACAATTACTATACTTATTACTCATATTATTATTAATCTAAATGATATTATTCGCCATATTATGCTCATATGATCGATAGAACGACAATTACTATACTTATTACTCTTATTATTATTAATCTAACTCATATTATTAACCATATTATGCTTATATGATCGATAGAACGACAATTACTATACTTATTACTCTTATTATTATCAATCTAACTCATATTATTAGCCATATTATGCTTATATGATCGATAGAACGACAATTACTATACTTATTACTCTTATTATTATCAATCTAAATCATATTATTCGCCATATTATGCTTATATGGTCGATAGAACGGCAATTAATATACTTATTACTCTTATTATTATCAATCTAACTCGTATTATTAGCCATATTATGCTTCCATGGTCGATAGAACGACAATTACTATACTTATTCATCATATTATTATTAATCTAATAAATATTATTAACCATATTATGCTTATATGATCGATAGAACGACAATTACTATACTTATGACTCTTATTATTATCAATCTAACTCATATTATTAGCCATATTATGCTTATATGATCGATAGAACGACAATTACTATACTTATTACTCTTATTATTATCAATCTAAATCATATTATTCGCCATATTATTCTTATATGATCGATAGAACGACAATTACTATACTTATTACACTCATTACTATTAATCTAACTCATATTATTAACCATATTGTGCAGATATGATCGATAGAACGACAATTACTATACTTATTACTCTTATTATTATCAATCTAACTCGTATTATTAGCCATATTATGCTTCCATGGTCGATAGAACGACAATTACTATACCTATTATTCATATTATTATTAATATAATAAATATTATTAACCATATTATGCTTATATGATCGATAGAACGACAATTACTATACTTATTACTCTTATTATTATCAATCTAACTCTTATTATTAGCCATATTGTGCTTATATGATCGATAGAACGACAATTACTATACTTATTACTCTTATTATTATCAATCTAAATCATATTATTCGCCATATTACGCTTATATGATCGATAGAACGACAATTACTATACTTATTACACTCATTACTATTAATCTAACTCATATTATTAACCATATTGTGCAGATATGATCGATAGAACGACAATTACTATACTTATTACTCTTATTATTATCAAGCTAACTCATATTATTAGCGATATTATGCTTGTATGATCCATAGAACGACAATTACTATACTTATTACTCTTATTATTATCAATCTAAATCATATTATTAGCCATAATATGCTTATATGATCGATAGAACGACAATTACTATACTTATTACTCTTATTATTATCAATCTAAATCATATTATTCGCCATATTACTCTTATATGATCGATAGAACGACAATTACTATACTTATTACACTCATTACTATTAATCTAACTCATATTATTAACCATATTGTGCAGATATGATCGATAGAACGACAATTACTATACTTATTACTCTTATTATTATCAAGCTGACTCATATTATTAGCGATATTATGCTTATATGACCGATAGAACGACAATTACTATACTTATTACTCTTATTATTATCAATCTAACTCATATTATTAGCCATATTATGCTTCCATGGTCGATAGAACGACAATTACTATACTTATTATTCTTATTATTATTAATCTATCTCATATTATTAACCATATTATGCAGATATGATCGATAGAACGACAATTACTATACTTATTACTCTTATTATTATCAATCTAACTCATATTATTAGCCATATTATGCTTATATGATCGATAGAACGACAATTACTATACTTATTACTCATATTATTATCAATCTAAATGATACTATTCGCCATATTATGCTAATATGATCGATAGAACGACAATTACTATACTTATTACTCTTATTATTATCAATCTAATTCATATTATTAGCCATATTATGCTTATATGATCGATAGAACGACAATTACTATACTTATTACTCTTATTATTATCAATCTAATTCATATTATTAGCCATACTATGCTTATATGATCGATAGAACGACAATTAATATACTTATTACTCTGATTATTATCAATCTAACTCATATTATTAGCCGCATTATGCTTATATGATCGATAGAATGCCAATTACTATACTTATTACACTCATTACTATTAATCTAACTCATATTATTAACCATATTGTGCAGATATGATCGATAGAACGACAATTACTATACTTATTACTCTTATTATTATCAATCTAACTCGTATTATTAGCCATATTATGCTTCCATGGTCGATAGAACGACAATTACTATACTTATTATTCATATTATTATTAATCTAATAAATATTATTAACCATATTATGCTTATATGATCGATAGAACTACAATTACTATACTTATTACTCTTATTATTATCAATCTAATTCATATTATTAGCCATATTATGCTTATATGATCGATAGAACGACAATTACTAAACTTATTACTCTTATTATTATCAAGCTAACTCATATTATTAGCCATATTATGCTTATATGATCGATAGAACGACAATTAATATACTTATTACTCATATTATTATCAATCTAAATGATATTATTCGCTATATTAGGCTCATATGATCGATAGAACGACAATTACTATACTTATTACTCTTATTATTATTAATCTAACTCATATTATAAGCCATATTATGCTTATATGATCGATAGAACGACAATTACTATACTTATTACTCTTATTATTATCAATCTAAATCATATTATTCGCCATATTATTCTTATATGATCGATAGAACGACAATTACTATACTTATTACACTCATTACTATTAATCTAACTCATATTATTAACCATATTGTGCAGATATGATCGATAGAACGACAATTACTATACTTATTACTCTTATTATTATCAATCTAACTCGTATTATTAGCCATATTATGCTTCCATGGTCGATAGAACGACAATTACTATACCTATTATTCATATTATTATTAATATAATAAATATTATTAACCATATTATGCTTATATGATCGATAGAACGACAATTACTATACTTATTACTCTTATTATTATCAATCTAACTCATATTATTAGCCATATTGTGCTTATATGATCGATAGAACGACAATTACTATACTTATTACTCTTATTATTATCAATCTAAATCATATTATTCGCCATATTACGCTTATATGATCGATAGAACGACAATTACTATACTTATTACACTCATTACTATTAATCTAACTCATATTATTAACCATATTGTGCAGATATGATCGATAGAACGACAATTACTATACTTATTACTCTTATTATTATCAAGCTAACTCATATTATTAGCGATATTATGCTTATATGATCCATAGAACGACAATTACTATACTTATTACTCTTATTATTATCAATCTAAATCATATTATTAGCCATATTATGCTTATATGATCGATAGAACGACAATTACTATACTTATTACTCTTATTATTATCAATCTAAATCATATTATTCGCCATATTACTCTTATATGATCGATAGAACGACAATTACTATACTTATTACACTCATTACTATTAATCTAACTCATATTATTAACCATATTGTGCAGATATGATCGATAGAACGACAATTACTAAACTTATTACTCTTATTATTATCAAGCTGACTCATATTATTAGCGATATTATGCTTATATGACCGATAGAACGACAATTACTATACTTATTACTCTTATTATTATCAATCTAAATCATATTATTAGCCATATTATGCTTCCATGGTCGATAGAACGACAATTACTATACTTATTATTCTTATTATTATTAATCTATCTCATATTATTAACCATATTATGCAGATATGATCGATAGAACGACAATTACTATACTTATTACTCTTATTATTATCAATCTAACTCATATTATTAGCCATATTATGCTTATATGATCGATAGAACGACAATTACTATACTTATTACTCTTATTATTATCAATCTAACTCATATTATTAGCCATATTATGCTTATATGATCGATAGAACGACAATTACTATACTTATTACTCATATTATTATCAATCTAAATGATATTATTCGCCATATTATGCTCATATGATCGATAGAACAACAATTACTATACTTATTACTCTTATTATTATTAATCTAACTCATATTATTAACCATATTATGCTTATATGATCGATAGAACGACAATTACTATACTTATTACTCTTATTATTATCAATCTAACTCATATTATTAGCCATATTATGCTTATATGATCGATAGAACGACAATTACTATACTTATTACTCTTATTATTATCAATCTAAATCATATTATTCGCCATATTATTCTTATATGATCGATCGAACGACGATTACTATACTTATTACACTCATTACTATTAATCTAACTCATATTATTAACCATATTGTGCAGATATGATCGATAGAACGACAATTACTATACTTATTACTCTTATTATTATCAAGCTAACTCATATTATTAGCGATATTATGCTTATATGATCGATAGAACGACAATTACTATACTTATTACTCTTATTATTATCAATCTAACTCATATTATTAGCCATATTATGCTTCCATGGTCGATAGAACGACAATTACTATACTTATTATTCTTATTATTATTAATCTATCTCATATTATTAACCATATTATGCAGATATGATCGATAGAACGACAATTACTATACTTATTACTCTTATTATTATCAATCTAACTCATATTATTAGCCATATTATGCTTATATGATCGATAGAACGACAATTACTATACTTATTACTCATATTATTATCAATCTAAATGATACTATTCGCCATATTATGCTAATATGATCGATAGAACGACAATTACTATACTTATTACTCTTATTATTATCAATCTAATTCATATTATTAGCCATATTATGCTTATATGATCGATAGAACGACAATTACTATACTTATTACTCTTATTATTATCAATCTAATTCATATTATTAGCCATACTATGCTTATATGATCGATAGAACGACAATTAATATACTTATTACTCTGATTATTATCAATCTAACTCATATTATTAGCCGCATTATGCTTATATGATCGATAGAATGCCAATTACTATACTTATTACACTCATTACTATTAATCTAACTCATATTATTAACCATATTGTGCAGATATGATCGATAGAACGACAATTACTATACTTATTACTCTTATTATTATCAATCTAACTCGTATTATTAGCCATATTATGCTTCCATGGTCGATAGAACGACAATTACTATACTTATTATTCATATTATTATTAATCTAATAAATATTATTAACCATATTATGCTTATATGATCGATAGAACTACAATTACTATACTTATTACTCTTATTATTATCAATCTAATTCATATTATTAGCCATATTATGCTTATATGATCGATAGAACGACAATTACTAAACTTATTACTCTTATTATTATCAAGCTAACTCATATTATTAGCCATATTATGCTTATATGATCGATAGAACGACAATTAATATACTTATTACTCATATTATTATCAATCTAAATGATATTATTCGCTATATTAGGCTCATATGATCGATAGAACGACAATTACTATACTTATTACTCTTATTATTATTAATCTAACTCATATTATAAGCCATATTATGCTTATATGATCGATAGAACGACAATTACTATACTTATTACTCTTATTATTATCAATCTAAATCATATTATTCGCCATATTATTCTTATATGATCGATAGAACGACAATTACTATACTTATTACACTCATTACTATTAATCTAACTCATATTATTAACCATATTGTGCAGATATGATCGATAGAACGACAATTACTATACTTATTACTCTTATTATTATCAATCTAACTCGTATTATTAGCCATATTATGCTTCCATGGTCGATAGAACGACAATTACTATACCTATTATTCATATTATTATTAATATAATAAATATTATTAACCATATTATGCTTATATGATCGATAGAACGACAATTACTATACTTATTACTCTTATTATTATCAATCTAACTCATATTATTAGCCATATTGTGCTTATATGATCGATAGAACGACAATTACTATACTTATTACTCTTATTATTATCAATCTAAATCATATTATTCGCCATATTACGCTTATATGATCGATAGAACGACAATTACTATACTTATTACACTCATTACTATTAATCTAACTCATATTATTAACCATATTGTGCAGATATGATCGATAGAACGACAATTACTAAACTTATTACTCTTATTATTATCAAGCTGACTCATATTATTTGCGATATTATGCTTATATGACCGATAGAACGACAATTACTATACTTATTACTCTTATTATTATCAATCTAACTCATATTATTAGCCATATTATGCTTCCATGGTCGATAGAACGACAATTACTATACTTATTATTCTTATTATTATTAATCTATCTCATATTATTAACCATATTATGCAGATATGATCGATAGAACGACAATTACTATACTTATTACTCTTATTATTATCAATCTAACTCATATTATTAGCCATATTATGCTTATATGATCGATAGAACGACAATTACTATACTTATTACTCTTATTATTATCAATCTAACTCATATTATTAGCCATATTATGCTTATATGATCGATAGAACGACAATTACTATACTTATTACTCATATTATTATTAATCTAAATGATATTATTCGCCATATTATGCTCATATGATCGATAGAACGACAATTACTATACTTATTACTCTTATTATTATTAATCTAACTCATATTATTAACCATATTATGCTTATATGATCGATAGAACGACAATTACTATACTTATTACTCTTATTATTATCAATCTAACTCATATTATTAGCCATATTATGCTTATATGATCGATAGAACGACAATTACTATACTTATTACTCTTATTATTATCAATCTAAATCATATTATTCGCCATATTATGCTTATATGGTCGATAGAACGGCAATTAATATACTTATTACTCTTATTATTATCAATCTAACTCGTATTATTAGCCATATTATGCTTCCATGGTCGATAGAACGACAATTACTATACTTATTCATCATATTATTATTAATCTAATAAATATTATTAACCATATTATGCTTATATGATCGATAGAACGACAATTACTATACTTATGACTCTTATTATTATCAATCTAACTCATATTATTAGCCATATTATGCTTATATGATCGATAGAACGACAATTACTATACTTATTACTCTTATTATTATCAATCTAAATCATATTATTCGCCATATTATTCTTATATGATCGATAGAACGACAATTACTATACTTATTACACTCATTACTATTAATCTAACTCATATTATTAACCATATTGTGCAGATATGATCGATAGAACGACAATTACTATACTTATTACTCTTATTATTATCAATCTAACTCGTATTATTAGCCATATTATGCTTCCATGGTCGATAGAACGACAATTACTATACCTATTATTCATATTATTATTAATATAATAAATATTATTAACCATATTATGCTTATATGATCGATAGAACGACAATTACTATACTTATTACTCTTATTATTATCAATCTAACTCTTATTATTAGCCATATTGTGCTTATATGATCGATAGAACGACAATTACTATACTTATTACTCTTATTATTATCAATCTAAATCATATTATTCGCCATATTACGCTTATATGATCGATAGAACGACAATTACTATACTTATTACACTCATTACTATTAATCTAACTCATATTATTAACCATATTGTGCAGATATGATCGATAGAACGACAATTACTATACTTATTACTCTTATTATTATCAAGCTAACTCATATTATTAGCGATATTATGCTTGTATGATCCATAGAACGACAATTACTATACTTATTACTCTTATTATTATCAATCTAAATCATATTATTAGCCATAATATGCTTATATGATCGATAGAACGACAATTACTATACTTATTACTCTTATTATTATCAATCTAAATCATATTATTCGCCATATTACTCTTATATGATCGATAGAACGACAATTACTATACTTATTACACTCATTACTATTAATCTAACTCATATTATTAACCATATTGTGCAGATATGATCGATAGAACGACAATTACTATACTTATTACTCTTATTATTATCAAGCTGACTCATATTATTAGCGATATTATGCTTATATGACCGATAGAACGACAATTACTATACTTATTACTCTTATTATTATCAATCTAACTCATATTATTAGCCATATTATGCTTCCATGGTCGATAGAACGACAATTACTATACTTATTATTCTTATTATTATTAATCTATCTCATATTATTAACCATATTATGCAGATATGATCGATAGAACGACAATTACTATACTTATTACTCTTATTATTATCAATCTAACTCATATTATTAGCCATATTATGCTTATATGATCGATAGAACGACAATTACTATACTTATTACTCATATTATTATCAATCTAAATGATACTATTCGCCATATTATGCTAATATGATCGATAGAACGACAATTACTATACTTATTACTCTTATTATTATCAATCTAATTCATATTATTAGCCATATTATGCTTATATGATCGATAGAACGACAATTACTATACTTATTACTCTTATTATTATCAATCTAATTCATATTATTAGCCATACTATGCTTATATGATCGATAGAACGACAATTAATATACTTATTACTCTGATTATTATCAATCTAACTCATATTATTAGCCGCATTATGCTTATATGATCGATAGAATGCCAATTACTATACTTATTACACTCATTACTATTAATCTAACTCATATTATTAACCATATTGTGCAGATATGATCGATAGAACGACAATTACTATACTTATTACTCTTATTATTATCAATCTAACTCGTATTATTAGCCATATTATGCTTCCATGGTCGATAGAACGACAATTACTATACTTATTATTCATATTATTATTAATCTAATAAATATTATTAACCATATTATGCTTATATGATCGATAGAACTACAATTACTATACTTATTACTCTTATTATTATCAATCTAATTCATATTATTAGCCATATTATGCTTATATGATCGATAGAACGACAATTACTAAACTTATTACTCTTATTATTATCAAGCTAACTCATATTATTAGCCATATTATGCTTATATGATCGATAGAACGACAATTAATATGCTTATTACTCATATTATTATCAATCTAAATGATATTATTCGCTATATTAGGCTCATATGATCGATAGAACGACAATTACTATACTTATTACTCTTATTATTATTAATCTAACTCATATTATAAGCCATATTATGCTTATATGATCGATAGAACGACAATTACTATACTTATTACTCTTATTATTATCAATCTAAATCATATTATTCGCCATATTATTCTTATATGATCGATAGATCGACAATTACTATACTTATTACACTCATTACTATTAATCTAACTCATATTATTAACCATATTGTGCAGATATGATCGATAGAACGACAATTACTATACTTATTACTCTTATTATTATCAATCTAACTCGTATTATTAGCCATATTATGCTTCCATGGTCGATAGAACGACAATTACTATACCTATTATTCATATTATTATTAATATAATAAATATTATTAACCATATTATGCTTATATGATCGATAGAACGACAATTACTATACTTATTACTCTTATTATTATCAATCTAACTCATATTATTAGCCATATTGTGCTTATATGATCGATAGAACGACAATTACTATACTTATTACTCTTATTATTATCAATCTAAATCATATTATTCGCCATATTACGCTTATATGATCGATAGAACGACAATTACTATACTTATTACACTCATTACTATTAATCTAACTCATATTATTAACCATATTGTGCAGATATGATCGATAGAACGACAATTACTATACTTATTACTCTTATTATTATCAAGCTAACTCATATTATTAGCGATATTATGCTTATATGATCCATAGAACGACAATTACTATACTTATTACTCTTATTATTATCAATCTAAATCATATTATTAGCCATATTATGCTTATATGATCGATAGAACGACAATTACTATACTTATTACTCTTATTATTATCAATCTAAATCATATTATTCGCCATATTACTCTTATATGATCGATAGAACGACAATTACTATACTTATTACACTCATTACTATTAATCTAACTCATATTATTAACCATATTGTGCAGATATGATCGATAGAACGACAATTACTAAACTTATTACTCTTATTATTATCAAGCTGACTCATATTATTAGCGATATTATGCTTATATGACCGATAGAACGACAATTACTATACTTATTACTCTTATTATTATCAATCTAAATCATATTATTAGCCATATTATGCTTCCATGGTCGATAGAACGACAATTACTATACTTATTATTCTTATTATTATTAATCTATCTCATATTATTAACCATATTATGCAGATATGATCGATAGAACGACAATTACTATACTTATTACTCTTATTATTATCAATCTAACTCATATTATTAGCCATATTATGCTTATATGATCGATAGAACGACAATTACTATACTTATTACTCTTATTATTATCAATCTAACTCATATTATTAGCCATATTATGCTTATATGATCGATAGAACGACAATTACTATACTTATTACTCATATTATTATCAATCTAAATGATATTATTCGCCATATTATGCTCATATGATCGATAGAACGACAATTACTATACTTATTACTCTTATTATTATTAATCTAACTCATATTATTAACCATATTATGCTTATATGATCGATAGAACGACAATTACTATACTTATTACTCTTATTATTATCAATCTAACTCATATTATTAGCCATATTATGCTTATATGATCGATAGAACGACAATTACTATACTTATTACTCTTATTATTATCAATCTAAATCATATTATTCGCCATATTATTCTTATATGATCGATCGAACGACGATTACTATACTTATTACACTCATTACTATTAATCTAACTCATATTATTAACCATATTGTGCAGATATGATCGATAGAACGACAATTACTATACTTATTACTCTTATTATTATCAAGCTAACTCATATTATTAGCGATATTATGCTTATATGATCGATAGAACGACAATTACTATACTTATTACTCTTATTATTATCAATCCAAATCATATTATTCGCCATATTATGCTTATATGGTCGATAGAACGGCAATTACTATACATATTACTCTTATTATCATCAATCTAACTCATATTATTAGCCATATTATGCTTATATGATCGATAGACCGACAATTACTATACTTATTGCACTCATTACTGTTAATCTAACTCATATTATTAACCATATTGTGCAGATATGATCGATAGAACGACAATTACTATACTTATTACTCTTATTATTATCAAGCTAACTCATATTATTAGCCGTATTATGCTTATGTGATCGATAGAACGACAATTACTATACTTATTACTCTTATTATTATCAATCTAAATCATATTATTCGCCATATTATGCTTATATGGTCGATAGAACGGCAATTAATATACTTATTACTCTTATTATTATCAATCTAACTCGTATTATTAGCCATATTATGCTTCCATGGTCGATAGAACGACAATTACTATACTTATTATTCATATTATTATTAATCTAATAAATATTATTAACCATATTATGCTTATATGATCGATAGAACGACAATTACTATACTTATGACTCTTATTATTATCAATCTAACTCATATTATTAGCCATATTATGCTTATATGATCGATAGAACGACAATTACTATACTTATTACTCTTATTATTATCAATCTAAATGATACTATTCGCCATATTATGCTAATATGATCGATAGAACGACAATTACTATACTTATTACTCTTATTATTATCAATCTAATTCATATTATTAGCCATATTATGCTTATATGATCGATAGAACGACAATTACTATACTTATTACTCTTATTATTATCAATCTAATTCATATTATTAGCCATACTATGCTTATATGATCGATAGAACGACAATTAATATACTTATTACTCTTATTATTATCAATCTAACTCATATTATTAGCCGCATTATGCTTATATGATCGATAGAATGACAATTACTATACTTATTACACTCATTACTATTAATCTAACTCATATTATTAACCATATTGTGCAGATATGATCGATAGAACGACAATTACTATACTTATTACTCTTATTATTATCAATCTAACTCGTATTGTTAGCCATATTATGCTTCCATGGTCGATAGAACGACAATTACTATACTTATTATTCATATTATTATTAATCTAATAAATATTATTAACCATATTATGCTTATATGATCGATAGAACTACAATTACTATACTTATTACTCTTATTATTATCAATCTAATTCATATTATTAGCCATATTATGCTTATATGATCGATAGAACGACAATTACTAAACTTATTACTCTTATTATTATCAAGCTAACTCATATTATTAGCCATATTATGCTTATATGATCGATAGAACGACAATTAATATACTTATTACTCATATTATTATCAATCTAAATGATATTATTCGCTATATTATGCTCATATGATCGATAGAACGACAATTACTATACTTATTACTCTTATTATTATTAATCCAACTCATATTATAAGCCATATTATGCTTATATGATCGATAGAACGACAATTACTATACTTATTACTCTTATTATTATCAATCTAAATCATATTATTCCCCATATTATTCTTATATGATCGATAGAACGACAATTACTATACTTATTACACTCATTACTATTAATCTAACTCATATTATTAACCATATTGTGCAGATATGATCGATAGAACGACAACTACTATACTTATTACTCTTATTATTATCAATCTAACTCGTATTGTTAGCCATATTATGCTTCCATGGTCGATAGAACGACAATTACTATACTTATTATTCATATTATTATTAATCTAATAAATATTATTAACCATATTATGCTTATATGATCGATAGAACTACAATTACTATACTTATTACTCTTATTATTATCAATCTAACTCATATTATTAGCCATATTGTGCTTATATGATCGATAGAACGACAATTACTATACTTATTACTCTTATTATTATCAATCTAAATCATATTATTCGCCATATTACGCTTATATGATCGATAGAACGACAATTACTATACTTATTACACTCATTACTATTAATCTAACTCATATTATTAACCATATTGTGCAGATATGATCGATAGAACGACAATTACTATACTTATTACTCTTATTATTATCAAGCTAACTCATATTATTAGCGATATTATGCTTATATGATCCATAGAACGACAATTACTATACTTATTACTCTTATTATTATCAATCTAAATCATATTATTAGCCATATTATGCTTATATGATCGATAGAACGACAATTACTATACTTATTACTCTTATTATTATCAATCTAAATCATATTATTCGCCATATTACTCTTATATGATCGATAGAACGACAATTACTATACTTATTACACTCATTACTATTAATCTAACTCATATTATTAACCATATTGTGCAGATATGATCGATAGAACGACAATCACTAAACTTATTACTCTTATTATTATCAAGCTAACTCATATTATTAGCGATATTATGCTTATATGACCGATAGAACGACAATTACTATACTTATTACTCTTATTATTATCAATCTAACTCATATTATTAGCCATATTATGCTTCCATGGTCGATAGAACGACAATTACTATACTTATTATTCTTATTATTATTAATCTATCTCATATTATTAACCATATTATGCAGATATGATCGATAGAACGACAATTACTATACTTATTTCTCTTATTATTATCAATCTAACTCATATTATTAGCCATATTATGCTTATATGATCGATAGAACGACAATTACTATACTTATTACTCTTATTATTATCAATCTAATTCATATTATTAGCCATATTATGCTTATATGATCGATAGAGCGACAATTACTATACTTATTACTCATATTATTATCAATCTAAATGATATTATTCGCCATATTATGCTCATATGATCGATAGAACGACAATTACTATACTTATTACTCTTATTATTATTAATCTAACTCATATTATTAACCATATTATGCTTATATGATGGATAGAACGACAATTACTATACTTATTACTCTTATTATTATCAATCTAACTCATATTATTAGCCATATTATGCTTATATGATCGATAGAACGACAATTACTATACTTATTACTCTTATTATTATCAATCTAAATCATATTATTCGCCATATTATTCTTATATGATCGATCGAACGACGATTACTATACTTATTACACTCATTACTATTAATCTAACTCATATTATTAACCATATTGTGCAGATATGATCGATAGAACGACAATTACTATACTTATTACTCTTATTATTATCAAGCTAACTCATATTATTAGCGATATTATGCTTATATGATCGCTAGAACGACAATTACTATACTTATTACTCTTATTATTATCAATCCAAATCATATTATTCGCCATATTATGCTTATATGGTCGATAGAACGGCAATTACTATACATATTACTCTTATTATTATCAATCTAACTCATATTATTAGACATATTATGCTTATATGATCGATAGACCGACAATTACTATACTTATTGCACTCATTACTATTAATCTAACTCATATTATTAACCATATTGTGCAGATATGATCGATAGAACGACAATTACTATACGTATTACTCTTATTATTATCAAGCTAACTCATATTATTAGCCGTATTATGCTTATGTGATCGATAGAACGACAATTACTATACTTATTACTCTTATTATTATCAATCTAAATCATATTATTCGCCATATTATGCTTATATGGTCGATAGAACGGCAATTAATATACTTATTACTCTTATTATTATCAATCTAACTCGTATTATTAGCCATATTATGCTTCCATGGTCGATAGAACGACAATTACTATACTTATTATTCATATTATTATTAATCTAATAAATATTATTAACCATATTATGCTTATATGATCGATAGAACGACAATTACTATACTTATGACTCTTATTATTATCAATCTAACTCATATTATTAGCCATATTATGCTTATATGATCGATAGAACGACAATTACTATACTTATTACTCTTATTATTATCAATCTAAATCATATTATTCGCCATATTATTCTTATATGATCGATAGAACGACAATTACTATACTTATTACACTCATTACTATTAATCTAACTCATATTATTAACCATATTGTGCAGATATGATCGATAGAACGACAATTACTATACTTATTACTCTTATTATTAACAATCTAACTCGTATTATTAGCCATATTATGCTTCCATGGTCGATAGAACGACAATAACTATACCTATTATTCATATTATTATTAATATAATAAATATTATTAACCATATTATGCTTATATGATCGATAGAACGACAATTACTATACTTATTACTCTTATTATTATCAATCTAACTCATATTATTAGCCATATTGTGCTTATATGATCGATAGAACGACAATTACTATACTTATTACTCTTATTATTATCAATCTAAATCATATTATTCGCCATATTACGCTTATATGATCGATAGAACGACAATTACTATACTTATTACACTCATTACTATTAATCTAACTCATATTATTAACCATATTGTGCAGATATGATCGATAGAACGACCATTACTATACTTATTACTCTTATTATTATCAAGCTAACTCATATTATTAGCGATATTATGCTTATATGATCCATAGAACGACAATTACTATACTTATTACTCTTATTATTATCAATCTAAATCATATTATTAGCCATATTATGCTTATATGATCGATAGAACGACAATTACTATACTTATTACTCTTATTATTATCAATCTAAATCATATTATTCGCCATATTACTCTTATCTGATCGATAGAACGACAATTACTATACTTATTACACTCATTACTATTAATCTAACTCATATTATTAACCATATTGTGCAGATATGATCGATAGAACGACAATTACTAAACTTATTACTCTTATTATTATCAAGCTAACTCATATTATTAGCGATATTATGCTTATATGACCGATAGAACGACAATTACTATACTTATTACTCTTATTATTATCAATCTCATATTATTAGCCATATTATGCTTCCATGGTCGATAGAACGACAATTACTATACTTATTATTCTTATTATTATTAATCTATCTCATATTATTAACCATATTATGCAGATATGATCGATAGAACGACAATTACTATACTTATTACTCTTATTACTATCAATCTAACTCATATTATTAGCCATATTATGCTTATATGATCGATAGAACGACAATTACTATACTTATTACTCTTATTATTATCAATCTAATTCATATTATTAGCCATATTATGCTTATATGATCGATAGAACGACAATTACTATAATTAATACTCATATTATTATCAATCTAAATGATATTATTCGCCATATTATGCTAATATGATCGATAGAACGACAATTACTATACTTATTACTCTTATTATTATCAATCTAATTCATATTATTAGCCATATTATGCTTATATGATCGATAGAACGACAATTACTATAATTATTACTCATATTATTATCAATCTAAATGATATTATTCGCCATATTATGCTAATATGATCGATAGAACGACAATTACTATAGTTATTACTCTTATTATTATCAATCTAACTCATATTATTAGCCATATTATGCTTATATGGTCGATAGAACGACAATTACTATACTTATTACTCATATTATTATCAATCTAAATGATATTATTCGCCATATTATGCTCATATGATCGATAGAACGACAATTACTATACTTATTACTCTTATTATTATTAATATAACTCATATTATTAACCATATTATGCTTATATGATCGATAGAACGACAATTACTATACTTATTACTCTTATTATTATCAATCTAACTCATATTATTAGCCATATTATGCTTATATGATCGATAGAACGACAATTACTATACTTATTACTCTTATTATTATCAATCTAAATCATATTATTCGCCATACTATTCTTATATGATCGATCGAACGACGACCACTATACTTATTACACTCATTACTATTAATCTAACTCATATTATTAACCATATTGTGCAGATATGATCGATAGAACGACAATTACTATACTTATTACTCTTATTATTATCAAGCTAACTCATATTATTAGCGATATTATGCTTATATGATCGATAAAACGACAATTACTATACTTATTACTCTTATTATTATCGATCCAAATCATATTATTCGCCATATTATGCTTATATGGTCGATAGAACGGCAATTACTATACTTATTGCACTCATTACTGTTAATCTAACTCATATTATTAACCATATTGTGCAGATATGATCGATAGAACGACAATTACTATACTTATTACTCTTATTATTATCAAGATAACTCATATTATTAGCCGTATTATGCTTATGTGATCGATAGAACGACAATTACTATACTTATTACTCTTATTATTATCAATCTAAATCATATTATTCGCCATATTATGCTTATATGGTCGATAGAACGGCAATTAATATACTTATTACTCTTATTATTATCAATCTAACTCGTATTATTAGCCATATTATGCTTCCATGGTCGATAGAACGACAATTACTATACTTATTATTCATATTATTATTAATCTAATAAATATTATTAACCATATTATGCTTATATGATCGATAGAACGACAATTACTATACTTATGACTCTTATTATTATCAATCTAACTCATATTATTAGCCATATTATGCTTATATGATCGATAGAACGACAATTACTATACTTATTACTCTTATTATTATCAATCTAAATCATATTATTCGCCATACTATTCTTATATGATCGATAGAACGACAATTACTTATTACACTCATTACTATTAATCTAACTCATATTATTAACCATATTGTGCAGATATGATCGATAGAACGACAATTACTATACTTATTACTCTTATTATTATCAATCTAACTCGTATTATTAGCCATATTATGCTTCCATGGTCGATAGAACGACAATTACTATACCTATTATTCATATTATTATTAATATAATAAATATTATTAACCATATTATGCTTATATGATCGATAGAACGACAATTACTATACTTATTACTCTTATTATTATCAATCTAACTCATATTATTAGCCATATTGTGCTTATATGATCGATAGAACGACAATTACTATACTTATTACTCTTATTATTATCAATCTAAATCATATTATTCGCCATATTACGCTTATATGATCGATAGAACGACAATTACTATACTTATTACACTCATTACTATTAATCTAACTCATATTATTAACCATATTGTGCAGATATGATCGATAGAACGACAATTACTATACTTATTACTCTTATTATTATCAAGCTAACTCATATTATTAGCGATATTATGCTTGTATGATCCATAGAACGACAATTACTATACTTATTACTCTTATTATTATCAATCTAAATCATATTATTAGCCATAATATGCTTATATGATCGATAGAACGACAATTACTATACTTATTACTCTTATTATTATCAATCTAAATCATATTATTCGCCATATTACTCTTATATGATCGATAGAACGACAATTACTACACTTATTACACTCATTACTATTAATCTAACTCATATTATTAACCATATTGTGCAGATATGATCGATAGAACGACAATTACTATACTTATTACTCTTATTATTATCAAGCTGACTCATATTATTAGCGATATTATGCTTATATGACCGATAGAACGACAATTACTATACTTATTACTCTTATTATTATCAATCTAACTCATATTATTAGCCATATTATGCTTCCATGGTCGATAGAACGACAATTACTATACTTATTATTCTTATTATTATTAATCTATCTCATATTATTAACCATATTATGCAGATATGATCGATAGAACGACAATTACTATACTTATTACTCTTATTATTATCAATCTAACTCATATTATTCGCCATATTATGCTTATATGATCGATAGAACGACAATTACTATACTTATTACTCATATTATTATCAATCTAAATGATACTATTCGCCATATTATGCTAATATGATCGATAGAACGACAATTACTATACTTATTACTCTTATTATTATCAATCTAATTCATATTATTAGCCATATTATGCTTATATGATCGATAGAACGACAATTACTATACTTATTACTCTTATTATTATCAATCTAATTCATATTATTAGCCATACTATGCTTATATGATCGATAGAACGACAATTAATATACTTATTACTCTTATTATTATCAATCTAACTCATATTATTAGCCGCATTATGCTTATATGATCGATAGAATGCCAATTACTATACTTATTACACTCATTACTATTAATCTAACTCATATTATTAACCATATTGTGCAGATATGATCGATAGAACGACAATTACTATACTTATTACTCTTATTATTATCAATCTAACTCGTATTATTAGCCATATTATGCTTCCATGGTCGATAGAACGACAATTACTATACTTATTATTCATATTATTATTAATCTAATAAATATTATTAACCATATTATGCTTATATGATCGATAGAACTACAATTACTATACTTATTACTCTTATTATTATCAATCTAATTCATATTATTAGCCATATTATGCTTATATGATCGATAGAACGACAATTACTAAACTTATTACTCTTATTATTATCAAGCTAACTCATATTATTAGCCATATTATGCTTATATGATCGATAGAACGACAATTAGTATACTTATTACTCATATTATTATCAATCTAAATGATATTATTCGCTATATTATGCTCATATGATCGATAGAACGACAATTACTATACTTATTACTCTTATTATTATTAATCTAATAAATATTATTAACCATATTATGCTTATATGATCGATAGAACGACAATTACTATACTTATGACTCTTATTATTATCAATCTAACTCATATTATTAGCCATATTATGCTTATATGATCGATAGAACGACAATTACTATACTTATTACTCTTATTATTATCAATCTAAATCATATTATTCGCCATATTATTCTTATATGATCGATAGAACGACAATTACTATACTTATTACACTCATTACTATTAATCTAACTCATATTATTAACCATATTGTGCAGATATGATCGATAGAACGACAATTACTATACTTATTACTCTTATTATTAACAATCTAACTCGTATTATTAGCCATATTATGCTTCCATGGTCGATAGAACGACAATAACTATACCTATTATTCATATTATTATTAATATAATAAATATTATTAACCATATTATGCTTATATGATCGATAGAACGACAATTACTATACTTATTACTCTTATTATTATCAATCTAACTCATATTATTAGCCATATTGTGCTTATATGATCGATAGAACGACAATTACTATACTTATTACTCTTATTATTATCAATCTAAATCATATTATTCGCCATATTACGCTTATATGATCGATAGAACGACAATTACTATACTTATTACACTCATTACTATTAATCTAACTCATATTATTAACCATATTGTGCAGATATGATCGATAGAACGACCATTACTATACTTATTACTCTTATTATTATCAAGCTAACTCATATTATTAGCGATATTATGCTTATATGATCCATAGAACGACAATTACTATACTTATTACTCTTATTATTATCAATCTAAATCATATTATTAGCCATATTATGCTTATATGATCGATAGAACGACAATTACTATACTTATTACTCTTATTATTATCAATCTAAATCATATTATTCGCCATATTACTCTTATCTGATCGATAGAACGACAATTACTATACTTATTACACTCATTACTATTAATCTAACTCATATTATTAACCATATTGTGCAGATATGATCGATAGAACGACAATTACTAAACTTATTACTCTTATTATTATCAAGCTAACTCATATTATTAGCGATATTATGCTTATATGACCGATAGAACGACAATTACTATACTTATTACTCTTATTATTATCAATCTCATATTATTAGCCATATTATGCTTCCATGGTCGATAGAACGACAATTACTATACTTATTATTCTTATTATTATTAATCTATCTCATATTATTAACCATATTATGCAGATATGATCGATAGAACGACAATTACTATACTTATTACTCTTACTATTATCAATCTAACTCATATTATTAGCCATATTATGCTTATATGATCGATAGAACGACAATTACTATACTTATTACTCTTATTATTATCAATCTAATTCATATTATTAGCCATATTATGCTTATATGATCGATAGAACGACAATTACTATAATTAATACTCATATTATTATCAATCTAAATGATATTATTCGCCATATTATGCTAATATGATCGATAGAACGACAATTACTATACTTATTGCACTCATTACTGTTAATCTAACTCATATTATTAACCATATTGTGCAGATATGATCGATAGAACGACAATTACTATACTTATTACTCTTATTATTATCAAGATAACTCATATTATTAGCCGTATTATGCTTATGTGATCGATAGAACGACAATTACTATACTTATTACTCTTATTATTATCAATCTAAATCATATTATTCGCCATATTATGCTTATATGGTCGATAGAACGGCAATTAATATACTTATTACTCTTATTATTATCAATCCAACTCGTATTATTAGCCATATTATGCTTCCATGGTCGATAGAACGACAATTACTATACTTATTATTCATATTATTATTAATCTAATAAATATTATTAACCATATTATGCTTATATGATCGATAGAACGACAATTACTATACTTATGACTCTTATTATTATCAATCTAACTCATATTATTAGCCATATTATGCTTATGTGATCGATAGAACGACAATTACTATACTTATTACTCTTATTATTATCAATCTAAATCATATTATTCGCCATACTATTCTTATATGATCGATCGAACGACGACCACTATACTTATTACACTCATTACTATTAATCTAACTCATATTATTAACCATATTGTGCAGATATGATCGATAGAACGACAATTACTATACTTATTACTCTTATTATTATCAAGCTAACTCATATTATTAGCGATATTATGCTTATATGATCGATAAAACGACAATTACTATACTTATTACTCTTATTATTATCGATCCAAATCATATTATTCGCCATATTATGCTTATATGGTCGATAGAACGGCAATTACTATACTTATTGCACTCATTACTGTTAATCTAACTCATATTATTAACCATATTGTGCAGATATGATCGATAGAACGACAATTACTATACTTATTACTCTTATTATTATCAAGATAACTCATATTATTAGCCGTATTATGCTTATGTGATCGATAGAACGACAATTACTATACTTATTACTCTTATTATTATCAATCTAAATCATATTATTCGCCATATTATGCTTATATGGTCGATAGAACGGCAATTAATATACTTATTACTCTTATTATTATCAATCTAACTCGTATTATTAGCCATATTATGCTTCCATGGTCGATAGAACGACAATTACTATACTTATTATTCATATTATTATTAATCGAATAAATATTATTAACCATATTATGCTTATATGATCGATAGAACGACAATTACTATACTTATGACTCTTATTATTATCAATCTAACTCATATTATTAGCCATATTATGCTTATATGATCGATAGAACGACAATTACTATACTTATTACTCTTATTATTATCAATCTAAATCATATTATTCGCCATATTATTCTTATATGATCGATAGAACGACAATTACTTATTACACTGATTACTATTAATCTAACTCATATTATTAACCATATTGTGCAGATATGATCGATAGAACGACAATTACTATACTTATTACTCTTATTATTATCAATCTAACTCGTATTATTAGCCATATTATGCTTCCATGGTCGATAGAACGACAATTACTATACCTATTATTCATATTATTATTAATATAATAAATATTATTAACCATATTATGCTTATATGATCGATAGAACGACAATTACTATACTTATTACTCTTATTATTATCAATCTAACTCATATTATTAGCCATATTGTGCTTATATGATCGATAGAACGACAATTACTATACTTATTACTCTTATTATTATCAATCTAAATCATATTATTCGCCATATTACGCTTATATGATCGATAGAACGACAATTACTATACTTATTACACTCATTACTATTAATCTAACTCATATTATTAACCATATTGTGCAGATATGACCGATAGAACGACAATTACTATACTTATTACTCTTATTATTATCAATCTAACTCATATTATTAGCCATATTATGCTTCCATGGTCGATAGAACGACAATTACTATACTTATTATTCTTAGTATTATTAATCTATCTCATATTATTAACCATATTATGCAGATATGATCGATAGAACGACAATTACTATACTTATTACTCTTATTATTATCAATCTAACTCATATTATTCGCCATATTATGCTTATATGATCGATAGAACGACAATTACTATACTTATTACTCATATTATTATCAATCTAAATGATACTATTCGCCATATTATGCTAATATGATCGATAGAACGACAATTACTATACTTATTACTCTTATTATTATCAATCTAATTCATATTATTAGCCATATTATGCTTATATGATCGATAGAACGACAATTACTATACTTATTACTCTTATTATTATCAATCTAATTCATATTATTAGCCATACTATGCTTATATGATCGATAGAACGACAATTAATATACTTATTACTCTTATTATTATCAATCTAACTCATATTATTAGCCGCATTATGCTTATATGATCGATAGAATGCCAATTACTATACTTATTACACTCATTACTATTAATCTAACTCATATTATTAACCATATTGTGCAGATATGATCGATAGAACGACAATTACTATACTTATTACTCTTATTATTATCAATCTAACTCGTATTATTAGCCATATTATGCTTCCATGGTCGATAGAACGACAATTACTATACTTATTATTCATATTATTATTAATCTAATAAATATTATTAACCATATTATGCTTATATGATCGATAGAACTACAATTACTATACTTATTACTCTTATTATTATCAATCTAATTCATATTATTAGCCATATTATGCTTATATGATCGATAGAACGACAATTACTAAACTTATTACTCTTATTATTATCAAGCTAACTCATATTATTAGCCATATTATGCTTATATGATCGATAGAACGACAATTAGTATACTTATTACTCATATTATTATCAATCTAAATGATATTATTCGCTATATTATGCTCATATGATCGATAGAACGACAATTACTATACTTATTACTCTTATTATTATTAATCTAATAAATATTATTAACCATATTATGCTTATATGATCGATAGAACGACAATTACTATACTTATGACTCTTATTATTATCAATCTAACTCATATTATTAGCCATATTATGCTTATATGATCGATAGAACGACAATTACTATACTTATTACTCTTATTATTATCAATCTAAATCATATTATTCGCCATATTATTCTTATATGATCGATAGAACGACAATTACTATACTTATTACACTCATTACTATTAATCTAACTCATATTATTAACCATATTGTGCAGATATGATCGATAGAACGACAATTACTATACTTATTACTCTTATTATTAACAATCTAACTCGTATTATTAGCCATATTATGCTTCCATGGTCGATAGAACGACAATAACTATACCTATTATTCATATTATTATTAATATAATAAATATTATTAACCATATTATGCTTATATGATCGATAGAACGACAATTACTATACTTATTACTCTTATTATTATCAATCTAACTCATATTATTAGCCATATTGTGCTTATATGATCGATAGAACGACAATTACTATACTTATTACTCTTATTATTATCAATCTAAATCATATTATTCGCCATATTACGCTTATATGATCGATAGAACGACAATTACTATACTTATTACACTCATTACTATTAATCTAACTCATATTATTAACCATATTGTGCAGATATGATCGATAGAACGACCATTACTATACTTATTACTCTTATTATTATCAAGCTAACTCATATTATTAGCGATATTATGCTTATATGATCCATAGAACGACAATTACTATACTTATTACTCTTATTATTATCAATCTAAATCATATTATTAGCCATATTATGCTTATATGATCGATAGAACGACAATTACTATACTTATTACTCTTATTATTATCAATCTAAATCATATTATTCGCCATATTACTCTTATCTGATCGATAGAACGACAATTACTATACTTATTACACTCATTACTATTAATCTAACTCATATTATTAACCATATTGTGCAGATATGATCGATAGAACGACAATTACTAAACTTATTACTCTTATTATTATCAAGCTAACTCATATTATTAGCGATATTATGCTTATATGACCGATAGAACGACAATTACTATACTTATTACTCTTATTATTATCAATCTCATATTATTAGCCATATTATGCTTCCATGGTCGATAGAACGACAATTACTATACTTATTATTCTTATTATTATTAATCTATCTCATATTATTAACCATATTATGCAGATATGATCGATAGAACGACAATTACTATACTTATTACTCTTACTATTATCAATCTAACTCATATTATTAGCCATATTATGCTTATATGATCGATAGAACGACAATTACTATACTTATTACTCTTATTATTATCAATCTAATTCATATTATTAGCCATATTATGCTTATATGATCGATAGAACGACAATTACTATAATTAATACTCATATTATTATCAATCTAAATGATATTATTCGCCATATTATGCTAATATGATCGATAGAACGACAATTACTATACTTATTACTCTTATTATTATCAATCTAATTCATATTATTAGCCATATTATGCTTATATGATCGATAGAACGACAATTACTATAATTATTACTCATATTATTATCAATCTAAATGATATTATTCGCCATATTATGCTAATATGATCGATAGAACGACAATTACTATAGTTATTACTCTTATTATTATAAATCTAACTCATATTATTAGCCATATTATGCTTATATGATCGATAGAACGACAATTACTATACTTATTACTCATATTATTAACAATCTAAATGATATTATTCGCCATATTATGCTCATATGATCGATAGAACGACAATTACTATACTTATTACTCTTATTATTATTAATATAACTCATATTATTAACCATATTATGCTTATATGATCGATAGAACGACAATTACTATACTTATTACTCTTATTATTATCAATCTAACTCATATTATTAGCCATATTATGCTTATATGATCGATAGAACGACAATTACTATACTTATTACTCTTATTATTATCAATCTAAATCATATTATTCGCCATACTATTCTTATATGATCGATCGAACGACGACCACTATACTTATTACACTCATTACTATTAATCTAACTCATATTATTAACCATATTGTGCAGATATGATCGATAGAACGACAATTACTATACTTATTACTCTTATTATTATCAAGCTAACTCATATTATTAGCGATATTATGCTTATATGATCGATAAAACGACAATTACTATACTTATTACTCTTATTATTATCAATCCAAATCATATTATTCGCCATATTATGCTTATATGGTCGATAGAACGGCAATTACTATACATATTACTCTTATTATTATCAATCTAACTCATATTATTAGCCATATTATGCTTATATGATCGATAGACCGACAATTACTATACTTATTGCACTCATTACTGTTAATCTAACTCATATTATTAACCATATTGTGCAGATATGATCGATAGAACGACAATTACTATACTTATTACTCTTATTATTATCAAGATAACTCATATTATTAGCCGTATTATGCTTATGTGATCGATAGAACGACAATTACTATACTTATTACTCTTATTATTATCAATCTAAATCATATTATTCGCCATATTATGCTTATATGGTCGATAGAACGGTTAATATACTATTACTCTTATATTATCAATCTAACTCGTATTAATTAGCCATATTATGCTTCCATGGTCGATAGAACGACAAT
>NW_027474762.1:0-29710 GCF_050947335.1 Megachile rotundata | reverse complement strand
GCCATATTATGCTTATATGATCGATAGGACGACAATTACTATACTCATTACTCTTATCATTATCAATCTAAATCATATTATTAGCCATATTATGCTTATATGATCGATATAACGACAATTACTATACTTATTACACTCACTGTTATCAAACTAACTCATATTATTAGCCATATTATGGTTATATGACCGATAGAACGACAATTACTATACTTATTACACTCACTGTTATCAAACTAACTCATATTATTAGCCATATTATGGTTATATGACCGATAGAACGACAATTACTATACTTAATACACTCACTATTATCAATCTAACTCATATTATTAGCCATATTATGGTTATATGACCGATAGAACGACAATTACTATACTTATTACTCTTATTATTATCAATCTAACTCATATTATTAGCCATATTATGCTTATATGATCGATAGGACGACAATTACTATATTCATTACTCTTATTATTATCAATCTAACTCATATTATTAGCCATATTATGCTTATATGATCGATATAACGACAATTACTATACTTATTACTCTCATTATTATCAATCTAACTCATATTATTAGCCATATTATGGTTATATGACCGATAGCACGACAATTTCTATGCTTATTACTCTTATTATTATCAATCTAACTCATATTATTAGCCATATTATGGTTATATGACCGATAGAACGACAATTACTATACTTATTACACTCACTATTATCAATCTAACTCATATTATTAGCCATATTATGGTTATATGACCGATAGGACGACAATTACTATACTCATTACTCTTATTATTATCAATCTAACTCATATTATTAGCCATATTATGGTTATATGACCGATAGCACGACAATTACTATGCTTATTACTCTTATTATTATCAATCTAACTCATATTATTAGCCATATTATGCTTATATGATCGATAGGACGACAATTACTATACTCATTACTCTTACTATTATCAGTCTAACTCATATTATTAGCCATATTATGCTTATATGATCGATATAACGACAATTACTATACTTACTACTCTCATTATTATCAATCTAACTCATATTATTAGCCATATTATGGTTATATGACAGATAGAACGACAATTACTATGCTTATTACTCTTATTATTATCAATCTAACTCATATTATTAGGCATATTATGCTTATATGATCGATAGAACGACAATTACTATACTTATTACTCTCATTATTATCAATCTAACTCATATTATTAGCCCTATTGTGCTTATATGATCGATAGAACGACAATTACTATACTTATTACTCTTATTATTATCAATCTAACTCATATTATTAGCCATATTATGCTTATATGATCGATAGGACGACAATTACTATACTCATTACTCTTATTATTATCAATCTAACTCATATTATTAGCCATATTATGCTTATATGATCGATAGGACGACAATTACTATACTCATTACTCTTATCATTATCAATCTAACTCATATTATTAGCCATATTATGCTTATATGATCGATGGGACGACAATTACTATACTCATTACTCTTATTATTATCAATCTAACTCATATTATTAGGCATATTATGCTTATATGATCGATAGGACGACAATTACTATACTCATTACTCTTATTATTATCAATCTAACTCATATTATTAGCCATATTATGCTTATATGATCGATAGGACGACAATTACTATACTCATTACTCTTATTATTATCAATCTAACTCATACTATTAGCCATATTATGCTTACATGATCGATAGGACGACAATTACTATACTCATTACTCTTATTATTATCAATCTAACTCATATTATTAGGCATATTATGCTTATATGATCGATATAACGACAATTACTATACTTATTACACTCACTGTTATCAATCCAACTCATATTACTAGCCATATTATGGTTATATGACCGATAGAACGACAATTACTATACTTATTACTCTTATTATTATCAATCTAACTCATATTATTAGCCATATTATGCTTATATGATCGATATAACGACAATTACTATACTTATTACACTCACTGTTATCAAACTAACTCATATTATGAGCCATATTATGGTTATATGACCGATAGAACGACAATTACTATACTTATTACTCTTAATATTATCAATCTAACTCATATTATTAGCCATATTATGCTTATATGATCGATAGGACGACAATTACTATACTCATTACTCTTATTATTATCAATCTAACTCATATTATTAGCCATATTATGCTTATATGATCGATATAACGACAATTACTATAGTTATTACTCTCATTATTATCAATCTAACTCATATTATTAGCCATATTATGGTTATATGACCGATAGAACGAACAATTACTATGCTTATTACTCTTATTATTATCAATCTAACTCATATTATTAGCCATATTATGCTTATATGATCGATAGAACGACAATTACTATACTTATTACTCTCATTATTATCAATCTAACTCATATTATTAGCCATATTATGCTTATATGATCGATAGGACGACAATTACTATACTCATTACTCTTATCATTATCAATCTAAATCATATTATTAGCCATATTATGCTTATATGATCGATATAACGACAATTACTATACTTATTACACTCACTGTTATCAAACTAACTCATATTATTAGCCATATTATGGTTATATGACCGATAGAACGACAATTACTATACTTATTACACTCACTGTTATCAAACTAACTCATATTATTAGCCATATTATGGTTATATGACCGATAGAACGACAATTACTATACTTAATACACTCACTATTATCAATCTAACTCATATTATTAGCCATATTATGGTTATATGACCGATAGAACGACAATTACTATACTTATTACTCTTATTATTATCAATCTAACTCATATTATTAGCCATATTATGCTTATATGATCGATAGGACGACAATTACTATACTCATTACTCTTATTATTATCAATCTAACTCATATTATTAGCCATATTATGCTTATATGATCGATATAACGACAATTACTATACTTATTACTCTCATTATTATCAATCTAACTCATATTATTAGCCATATTATGGTTATATGACCGATAGCACGACAATTTCTATGCTTATTACTCTTATTATTATCAATCTAACTCATATTATTAGCCATATTATGGTTATATGACCGATAGAACGACAATTACTATACTTATTACACTCACTATTATCAATCTAACTCATATTATTAGCCATATTATGGTTATATGACCGATAGGACGACAATTACTATACTCATTACTCTTATTATTATCAATCTAACTCATATTATTAGCCATATTATGGTTATATGACCGATAGCACGACAATTACTATGCTTATTACTCTTATTATTATCAATCTAACTCATATTATTAGCCATATTATGCTTATATGATCGATAGGACGACAATTACTATACTCATTACTCTTACTATTATCAGTCTAACTCATATTATTAGCCATATTATGCTTATATGATCGATATAACGACAATTACTATACTTACTACTCTCATTATTATCAATCTAACTCATATTATTAGCCATATTATGGTTATATGACAGATAGAACGACAATTACTATGCTTATTACTCTTATTATTATCAATCTAACTCATATTATTAGGCATATTATGCTTATATGATCGATAGAACGACAATTACTATACTTATTACTCTCATTATTATCAATCTAACTCATATTATTAGCCCTATTGTGCTTATATGATCGATAGAACGACAATTACTATACTTATTACTCTTATTATTATCAATCTAACTCATATTATTAGCCATATTATGCTTATATGATCGATAGGACGACAATTACTATACTCATTACTCTTATTATTATCAATCTAACTCATATTATTAGCCATATTATGCTTATATGATCGATAGGACGACAATTACTATACTCATTACTCTTATCATTATCAATCTAACTCATATTATTAGCCATATTATGCTTATATGATCGATAGGACGACAATTACTATACTCATTACTCTTATTATTATCAATCTAACTCATATTATTAGCCATATTATGCTTATATGATCGATATAACGACAATTACTATAGTTATTACTCTCATTATTATCAATCTAACTCATATTATTAGCCATATTATGGTTATATGACCGATAGAACGACAATTACTATGCTTATTACTCTTATTATTATCAATCTAACTCATATTATTAGCCATATTATGCTTATATGATCGATAGAACGACAATTACTATACTTATTACTCTCATTATTATCAATCTAACTCATATTATTAGCCATATTATGCTTATATGATCGATAGGACGACAATTACTATACTCATTACTCTTATCATTATCAATCTAAATCATATTATTAGCCATATTATGCTTATATGATCGATATAACGACAATTACTATACTTATTACACTCACTGTTATCAAACTAACTCATATTATTAGCCATATTATGGTTATATGACCGATAGAACGACAATTACTATACTTATTACACTCACTGTTATCAAACTAACTCATATTATTAGCCATATTATGGTTATATGACCGATAGAACGACAATTACTATACTTAATACACTCACTATTATCAATCTAACTCATATTATTAGCCATATTATGGTTATATGACCGATAGAACGACAATTACTATACTTATTACTCTTATTATTATCAATCTAACTCATATTATTAGCCATATTATGCTTATATGATCGATAGGACGACAATTACTATACTCATTACTCTTATTATTATCAATCTAACTCATATTATTAGCCATATTATGCTTATATGATCGATATAACGACAATTACTATACTTATTACTCTCATTATTATCAATCTAACTCATATTATTAGCCATATTATGGTTATATGACCGATAGCACGACAATTTCTATGCTTATTACTCTTATTATTATCAATCTAACTCATATTATTAGCCATATTATGGTTATATGACCGATAGAACGACAATTACTATACTTATTACACTCACTATTATCAATCTAACTCATATTATTAGCCATATTATGGTTATATGACCGATAGGACGACAATTACTATACTCATTACTCTTATTATTATCAATCTAACTCATATTATTAGCCATATTATGGTTATATGACCGATAGCACGACAATTACTATGCTTATTACTCTTATTATTATCAATCTAACTCATATTATTAGCCATATTATGCTTATATGATCGATAGGACGACAATTACTATACTCATTACTCTTACTATTATCAGTCTAACTCATATTATTAGCCATATTATGCTTATATGATCGATATAACGACAATTACTATACTTACTACTCTCATTATTATCAATCTAACTCATATTATTAGCCATATTATGGTTATATGACAGATAGAACGACAATTACTATGCTTATTACTCTTATTATTATCAATCTAACTCATATTATTAGGCATATTATGCTTATATGATCGATAGAACGACAATTACTATACTTATTACTCTCATTATTATCAATCTAACTCATATTATTAGCCCTATTGTGCTTATATGATCGATAGAACGACAATTACTATACTTATTACTCTTATTATTATCAATCTAACTCATATTATTAGCCATATTATGCTTATATGATCGATAGGACGACAATTACTATACTCATTACTCTTATTATTATCAATCTAACTCATATTATTAGCCATATTATGCTTATATGATCGATAGGACGACAATTACTATACTCATTACTCTTATCATTATCAATCTAACTCATATTATTAGCCATATTATGCTTATATGATCGATATGACGACAATTACTATACTCAATACTCGTATTATTATCAATCTAACTCATATTATTAGCCATATTATGGTTATATGACCGATAGAACGACAATTACTATACTTATTACTCTTATTATTATCAATCTAACTCATATTATTAGCCACATTATGCTTATATGATCGATAGGGCGACAATTACTATACTCATTACTCTTATTATTATCAATCTAACTCATATTATTAGCCATATTGTGCTTATATGATCGATAGAACGACAATTACTATACTTATTACTCTTATTATTATCAATCTAACTCATATTATTAGCCATATTATGCTTGTATGATCGATAGGACGACAATTACTATACTCATTACTCTTATTATTATCAATCTAAATCATATTATTAGCCATATTATGCTTATATGATCGATATAAGGACAATTACTATACTTATTACACTCACAGTTATCAAACTAACTCATATTATTAGCCATATTATGCTTATATGACCGATAGAACGACAATTACTATACTTACTACACTCACTGTTATCAATCCAACTCATATTACTAGCCATATTATGGTTATATGACCGATAGGACGACAATTACTATACTTATTACTCTTATTATTATCAATCTAACTCATATTATTAGCCATATTATGCTTATATGATCGATAGAACTACAATTACTATACTTATTACTCTCATTATTATCAATCTAACTCATATTATTAGCCCTATTGTGCTTATATGATCGATAGAACGACAATTACTATACTTATTACTCTTATTATTATCAATCTAACTCATATTATTAGCCATATTATGCTTATATGATCGATGGGACGACGATTACTATACTCATTACTCTTATTATTATTAATCTAACTCATATTATTAGCCATATTATGCTTATATGATCGATAGAACGACAATTACTATACTTATTACTCTCATTATTATCAATCTAACTCATATTATTAGCCCTATTGTGCTTATATGATCGATAGAACGACAATTACTATACTTATTACTCTTATTATTATCAATCTAACTCATAATATTAGCCATATTATGCTTATATGATCGATAGGACGACGATTACTATACTCATTACTCTTATTATTATCAATCTAACTCATATTATTAGCCATATTATGCTTATATGATCGATAGGACGACAATTACTATACTCATTACTCTTACTATTATCAGTCTAACTCATATTATTAGCCATATTATCCTTATATGATCGATATAACGACAATTACTATACTTACTACTCTCATTATTATCAATCTAACTCATATTATTAGCCATATTATGGTTATATGACAGATAGAACGACAATTACTATGCTTATTACTCTTATTATTATCAATCTAACTCATATTATTAGCCATATTATGCTTATATGATCGATAGGACGACAATTACTATACTCATTACTCTTATTATTATCAATCTAACTCATATTATCAGCCATATTATGCTTATATGATCGATAGAACGACAATTACTATACTTATTACTCCCATTATTATCAATCTAACTCATATTATTATCCATATTGTGCTTATATGATCGATAGAACGACAATTACTATACTTATTACTCTTATTATTATCAATCTAACTCATATTATTAGCCATATTATGCTTATATGATCGATAGGACGACAATTACTATACTCATTACTCTTATTATTATCAATCTAGCTCATATTATTAGCCATATTATGCTTATATGATCGATATGACGACAATCACTATACTCAATACTCGTACTATTATCAATCTAACTCATATTATTAGCAATATTATGGTTATATGACCGATAGAACGACAATTACTACACTTATTACTCTTATTATTATCAATCTAACTCATATTATTAGCCATATTATGCTTATATGATCGATAGGGCGACAATTACTATACTCATTACTCTTATTATTATCAATCTAACTCATACTATTAGCCATATTATGCTTACATGATCGATAGGACGACAATTACTATACTCATTACTCTTATTATTATCAATCTAAATCATATTATTAGCCATATTATGCTTATATGATCGATGGGACGACAATTACTATACTCATTACTCTTATTATTATCAATCTAACTCATATTATTAGGCATATTATGCTTATATGATCGATAGGACGACAATTACTATACTTATTACTCTCATTATTATCAATCTAACTCATATTATTAGCCCTATTGTGCTTATATGATCGATAGAACGACAATTACTATACTTATTACTCTTATTATTATCAATCTAACTCATATTATTAGCCATATTATGCTTATATGATCGATAGGACGACGATTACTATACTCATTACTCTTCTTATTATTAATCTAACTCATATTATTAGCCATATTATGCTTATATGATCGATAGAACGACAATTACTATACTTATTACTCTCATTATTATCAATCTAACTCATATTATTAGCCCTATTGTGCTTATATGATCGATAGAACGACAATTACTATACTTATTACTCTTATTATTATCAATCTAACTCATATTATTAGCCATATTATGCTTATATGATCGATAGGACGACGATTACTATACTCATTACTCTTATTATTATCAATCTAACTCATATTATTAGCCATATTATGCTTATATGATCGATAGGACGACAATTACTATACTCATTACTCTTACTATTATCAGTCTAACTCATATTATTAGCCATATTATGCTTATATGATCGATATAACGACAATTACTATACTTACTACTCTCATTATTATCAATCTAACTCATATTATTAGCCATATTATGGTTATATGACAGATAGAACGACAATTACTATGCTTATTACTCTTATTATTATCAATCTAACTCATATTATTAGCCATATTATGCTTATATGATCGATAGAACGACAATTACTATACTTATTACTCCCATTATTATCAATCTAACTCATATTATTATCCATATTGTGCTTATATGATCGATAGAACGACAATTACTATACTTATTACTCTTATTATTATCAATCTAACTCATATTATTAGCCATATTATGCTTATATGATCGATAGGACGACAATAACTATACTCATTACTCTTATTATTATCAATCTAACTCATATTATTAGCCATATTATGCTTATATGATCGATAGGACGACAATTACTATACTCATTACTCTTATTATTATCAATCTAACTCATACTATTAGCCATATTATGCTTACATGATCGATAGGACGACAATTACTATACTCATTACTCTTATTATTATCAATCTAAATCATATTATTAGCCATATTATGCTTATATGATCGATAGGACGACAATTACTATACTCATTACTCTTATTATTATCAATCTAACTCATATTATTAGGCATATTATGCTTATATGATCGATAGGACGACAATTACTATACTCATTACTCTTATTATTATCAATCTAACTCATATTATTAGCCCTATTGTGCTTATATGATCGATAGAACGACAATTACTATACTTATTACTCTTATTATTATCAATCTAACTCATATTATTAGCCATATTATGCTTATATGATCGATAGGACGACGATTACTATACTCATTACTCTTCTTATTATTAATCTAACTCATATTATTAGCCATATTATGCTTATATGATCGATAGAACGACAATTACTATACTTATTACTCTCATTATTATCAATCTAACTCATATTATTAGCCCTATTGTGCTTATATGATCGATAGAACGACAATTACTATACTTATTACTCTTATTATTATCAATCTAACTCATATTATTAGCCATATTATGCTTATATGATCGATAGGACGACGATTACTATACTCATTACTCTTATTATTATCAATCTAACTCATATTATTAGCCATATTATGCTTATATGATCGATAGGACGACAATTACTATACTCATTACTCTTACTATTATCAGTCTAACTCATATTATTAGCCATATTATGCTTATATGATCGATATAACGACAATTACTATACTTACTACTCTCATTATTATCAATCTAACTCATATTATTAGCCATATTATGGTTATATGACAGATAGAACGACAATTACTATGCTTATTACTCTTATTATTATCAATCTAACTCATATTATTAGCCATATTATGCTTATATGATCGATAGAACGACAATTACTATACTTATTACTCCCATTATTATCAATCTAACTCATATTATTATCCATATTGTGCTTATATGATCGATAGAACGACAATTACTATACTTATTACTCTTATTATTATCAATCTAACTCATATTATTAGCCATATTATGCTTATATGATCGATAGGACGACAATAACTATACTCATTACTCTTATTATTATCAATCTAACTCATATTATTGGCCATATTATGCTTATATGATCGATAGGACGACAATTACTATACTCATTACTCTTATTATTATCAATCTAACTCATACTATTAGCCATATTATGCTTACATGATCGATAGGACGACAATTACTATACTCATTACTCTTATTATTATCAATCTAAATCATATTATTAGCCATATTATGCTTATATGATCGATGGGACGACAATTACTATACTCATTACTCTTATTATTATCAATCTAACTCATATTATTAGGCATATTATGCTTATATGATCGATAGGACGACAATTACTATACTCATTACTCTTATTATTATCAATCTAACTCATATTATTAGCCATATTATGCTTATATAATCGATAGGACGACAATTACTATACTCATTACTCTTATTATTATCAATCTAACTCATATTAGTGGCCATATTATGCTTATATGATCGATATGACGACAATTACTATACTCAATACTCGTATTATTATCAATCTAACTCATATTATTAGCCATATTATGGTTATATGACCGATAGAACGACAATTACTACACTTATTACTCTTATTATTATCAATCTAACTCATATTATTAGCCATATTATGCTTATATGATCGATAGGACGACAATTACTATACTCATTACTCTTATTATTATCAACCTAACTCATATTATTAGCCATATTATGCTTATATGATCGATAGGACGACAATTACTATACTCATTACTCTTATTATTATCAATCTAACTCATATTATTAGGCATATTATGCTTATATGATCGATATAACGACAATTACTATACTTATTACACTCACTGTTATCAATCCAACTCATATTACTAGCCATATTATGGTTATATGACCGATAGAACGACAATTACTACACTTATTACTCTTATTATTATCAATCTAACTCATATTATTAGGCATATTATGCTTATATGATCGATAGGACGACAATTACTATACTCATTACTCTTATTATTATCAATCTAACTCATATTATTAGCCATATTATGCTTATATGATCGATAGGACGACAACTACTATACTCATTACTCTTATTATTATCAATCTAACTCATATTATTAGCCATATTATGCTTATATGATCGATAGGACGACAATAAATATACTCATTACTCTTATTATTATCAATCTAACTCTTATTATTAGCCATATTATGCTTACATGATCGATAGGACGACAATTACTATACTCATTACTCTTATTATTATCAATCTAACTCATATTATTAGCCATATTATGCTTATATGATCGATAGGACGACAATTACTGTACTCATTACTCTTATTATTATCAATCTAAATCATATTATTAGCCATATTATGCTAATATGATCGATATTACGACAATTACTACACTTATTACTCTTATTATTATCAATCTAACTCATATTATTAGCCATATTATGCTTATATGATCGATAGGACGACAATTACCATACTCATTACTCTTATTATTATCAATCTAACTCATATTATTAGCCATAGTGTGCTTATATGATCGATAGAACGACAATTACTATACTTATTACTCTTATTAATATCAATCTAACTCATATTATTAGCCATATTATGCTTATATGATCGATAGGACGACAATTACTATACTCATTACTCTTATTATTATCAATCTAACTCATACTATTAGCCATATTATGCTTACATGATCGATAGGACGACAATTACTATACTCATTACTCTTATTATTATCAATCTAACTCATATTATTAGCCATATTATGCTTATATGATCGATAGGACGACAATTACTATACTCATTACTCTTATTATTATCAATCTAAATCTTATTATTAGCCATATTATGCTTATATGATCGATAGGACGACAATTACTATACTCATTACTCTTACCATTATCAGTCTAACTCATATTATTAGCCATATTATGCTTATATGATCGATATAACGACAATTACTATACTTACTACTCTCATTATTATCAATCTAACTCATATTATTAGCCATATTATGGTTATATGACAGATAGAACGACAATTAATATGCTTATTACTCTTATTATTATCAATCTAACTCATATTATTAGCCATATTATGCTTATATGATCGATAGGACGACAATTACTATACTCATTACTCTTATTATTATCAATCTAACTCATATTATTAGCCATATTATGCTTATATGATCGATAGAACGACAATTACTATACTTATTACTCCCATTATTATCAATCTAACTCATATTATTATCCATATTGTGCTTATATGATCGATAGAACGACAATTACTATACTTATTACTCTTATTATTATCAATCTAACTCATATTATTAGCCATATTATGCTTATATGATCGATAGGACGACAATTACTATACTCATTACTCTTATTATTATCAATCTAACTCATATTATTAGCCATATTATGCTTATATGATCGATAGGACGACAATTACTATACTCATTACTCTTATCATTATCAATCTAACTCATATTATTAGCTATATTATGCTCATATGATCGATATGACGACAATTACTATACTCAATACTCGTATTATTATCAATCTAACTCATATTATTAGCCATATTATGGTTATATGACCGATAGAACGACAACTACTATACTTATTACTCTTATTATTATCAATCTAACTCATATTATTAGCCACATTATGCTTATATGATCGATAGGACGACAATTACTATACTCATTACTCTTATTATTATCAATCTAACTCATATTATTAGCCATATTGTGCTTATATGATCGATAGAACGACAATTACTATACTTATTACTCTTATTATTATTCATCTAACTCATATTATTAGCCATATTATGCTTATATGATCGATAGGACGACAATAACTATACTCATTACTCTTATTATTATCAATCTAACTCATATTATTAGCCATATTATGCTTATATGATCGATAGGACGACAATTACTATACTCATTACTCTTATTATTATCAATCTAACTCATATTATTAGCCATATTATGCTTATATGATCGATAGGACGACAATTACTATACTCATTACTCTTATTATTATCAATCTAACTCATATTATTAGCCATATTGTGCTTATATGATCGATAGAACGACAATTACTATACTTATTACTCTTATTATTATCAATCTAACTCATATTATTAGGCATATTATGCTTATATGATCGATAGGACGACAATTACTATACTCATTACTCTTATTATTATCAATCTAACTCATATTATTAGCCATATTATGCTTATATGATCGATAGGACGACAACTACTATACTCATTACTCTTATTATTATCAATCTAAATCATATTATTAGCCATATTATGCTTATATGATCGTAATTACGACAATTACTATACTTATTACTCTTATTATTATCAATCTAACTCATATTATTAGCCATATTATGCTTATATGATCGATAGGACGACAATTACCATACTCATTACTCTTATTATTATCAATCTAACTCATATTATTAGCCATAGTGTGCTTATATGATCGATAGAACGACAATTACTATACTTATTACTCTTATTAATATCAATCTAACTCATATTATTAACCATATTATGCTTATATGATCGATAGGACGACAATTACTATACTCATTACTCTTATTATTATCAATCTAACTCATACTATTAGCCATATTATGCTTACATGATCGATAGGACGACAATTACTATTCTCATTACTCTTATTATTATCAATCTAACTCATATTATTAGCCATATTATGCTTATATGATCGATAGGACGACAATTACTATACTCATTACTCTTATTATTATCAATCTAAATCATATTATTAGCCATATTATGCTTATATGATCGATATAAGGACAATTACTATACTTATTACACTCACAGTTATCAAACTAACTCATATTACTAGCCATATTATGGTTATATGACCGATAGAACGACAATTACTATACTTATTACTCTTATTATTATCAATCTAACTCATATTATTAGCCATATTATGCTTATATGATCGATAGGACGACAATTACTATACTCATTACTCTTATTATTATCAATCTAACTCATATTATTAGCCATATTGTGCTTATATGATCGATAGAACGACAATTACTCTACTTATTACTCTTATTATTATCAATCTAACTCATATTATTAGCCATATTATGCTTATATGATCGATAGGACGACAATAACTATACTCATTACTCTTATTATTATCAATCTAACTCATATTATTAGCCATATTATGCTTATATGATCGATAGGACGACAATTACTATACTCATTACTCTTATTATTATCAATCTAACTCATATTATTAGCCATATTATGCTTATATGATCGATAGGACGACAATTACTATACTCATTACTCTTATTATTATCAATCTAACTCATATTATTAGCCATATTGTGCTTATATGATCGGTAGAACGACAATTACTATACTTATTACTCTTATTATTATCAATCTAACTCATATTATTAGCCATATTATGCTTATATGATCGATAGGACGACAATAACTATACTCATTACTCTTATTATTATCAATCTAACTCATATTATTAGCCATATTATGCTTATATGATCGATAGGACGACAATTACTATACTCATTACTCTTATTATTATCAATCTAACTCATATTATTAGCCATATTATGCTTATATGATCGATAGGACGACAATTACTATACTCATTACTCTTATCATTATCAATCTAACTCATATTATTAGCTATATTATGCTCATATGATCGATATGACGACAATTACTATACTCAATACTCGTATTATTATCAATCTAACTCATATTATTAGCCATATTATGGTTATATGACCGATAGAACGACAACTACTATACTTATTACTCTTATTATTATCAATCTAACTCATATTATTAGCCACATTATGCTTATATGATCGATAGGACGACAATTACTATACTCATTACTCTTATTATTATCAATCTAACTCATATTATTAGCCATATTGTGCTTATATGATCGATAGAACGACAATTACTATACTTATTACTCTTATTATTATTCATCTAACTCATATTATTAGCCATATTATGCTTATATGATCGATAGGACGACAATAACTATACTCATTACTCTTATTATTATCAATCTAACTCATATTATTAGCCATATTATGCTTATATGATCGATAGGACGACAATTACTATACTCATTACTCTTATTATTATCAATCTAACTCATATTATTAGCCATATTATGCTTATATGATCGATAGGACGACAATTACTATACTCATTACTCTTATTATTATCAATCTAACTCATATTATTAGCCATATTGTGCTTATATGATCGATAGAACGACAATTACTATACTTATTACTCTTATTATTATCAATCTAACTCATATTATTAGGCATATTATGCTTATATGATCGATAGGACGACAATTACTATACTCATTACTCTTATTATTATCAATCTAACTCATATTATTAGCCATATTATGCTTATATGATCGATAGGACGACAACTACTATACTCATTACTCTTATTATTATCAATCTAAATCATATTATTAGCCATATTATGCTAATATGATCGATATTACGACAATTACTACACTTATTACTCTTATTATTATCAATCTAACTCATATTATTAGCCATATTATGCTTATATGATCGATAGGACGACAATTACCATACTCATTACTCTTATTATTATCAATCTAACTCATATTATTAGCCATAGTGTGCTTATATGATCGATAGAACGACAATTACTATACTCATTACTCTTATTATTATCAATCTAACTCATATTATTAGCCATATTGTGCTTATATGATCGATAGAACGACAATTACTATACTTATTACTCTTATTATTATCAATCTAACTCATATTATTAGGCATATTATGCTTATATGATCGATAGGACGACAATTACTATACTCATTACTCTTATTATTATCAATCTAACTCATATTATTAGCCATATTATGCTTATATGATCGATAGGACGACAACTACTATACTCATTACTCTTATTATTATCAATCTAAATCATATTATTAGCCATATTATGCTTATATGATCGTAATTACGACAATTACTATACTTATTACTCTTATTATTATCAATCTAACTCATATTATTAGCCATATTATGCTTATATGATCGATAGGACGACAATTACCATACTCATTACTCTTATTATTATCAATCTAACTCATATTATTAGCCATAGTGTGCTTATATGATCGATAGAACGACAATTACTATACTTATTACTCTTATTAATATCAATCTAACTCATATTATTAGCCATATTATGCTTATATGATCGATAGGACGACAATTACTATACTCATTACTCTTATTATTATCAATCTAACTCATACTATTAGCCATATTATGCTTACATGATCGATAGGACGACAATTACTATTCTCATTACTCTTATTATTATCAATCTAACTCATATTATTAGCCATATTATGCTTATATGATCGATAGGACGACAATTACTATACTCATTACTCTTATTATTATCAATCTAAATCATATTATTAGCCATATTATGCTTATATGATCGATATAAGGACAATTACTATACTTATTACACTCACAGTTATCAAACTAACTCATATTATTAGCCATATTATGCTTATATGATCGATAGGACGACAATTACTGTACTCATTACTCTTATTATTATCAATCTAAATCATATTATTAGCCATATTATGCTTATATGATCGATATTACGACAATTACTATACTTATTACTCTTATTATTATCAATCTAACCCATATTATTAGCCATATTATGCTTATATGATCGATAGGACGACAATTACCATACTCATTACTCTTATTATTATCAATCTAACTCATATTATTAGCCATAGTGTGCTTATATGATCGATAGAACGACAATTACTATACTTATTACTCTTATTAATATCAATCTCACTCATATTATTAGCCATATTATGCTTATATGATCGATAGGACGACAATTACTATACTCATTACTCTTATTATTATCAATCTAACTCATATTATTAGCCATATTATGCTTATATGATCGATAGGACGACAATTACTATACTCATTACTCTTACTATTATCAATCTAGCTCATATTATTAGCCATATTATGCTTATATGATCGATATGACGACAATTACTATACTCAATACTCGTACTATTATCAATCTAACTCATATTATTAGCCATATTATGGTTATATGACCGATAGAACGACAATTACTACACTTATTACTCTTATTATTATCAATCTAACTCATATTATTAGCCACATTATGCTTATATGATCGATAGGACGACAATTACTATACTCATTACTCTTATTATTATCAATCTAACTCATATTATTAGCCATATTGTGCTTATATGATCGATAGAACGACAATTACTATACTTATTACTCTTATTATTATCAATCTAACTCATATTATTAGCCATATTATGCTTATATGATCGATAGGACGACAATAACTATACGCATTACTCTTATTATTATCAATCTAACTCATATTATTAGCCATATTATGCTTATATGATCGATAGGACGACAATTACTATACCCATTACTCTTATTATTATCAATCTAACTCATATTATTAGCCATATTGTGCTTATATGGTCGATAGAACGACAATTACTATACTTATTACTCTTATTATCATCAATCTAACTCATATTATTAGCCATATTATGCTTATATGATCGATAGGACGACAATTACTATAATCATTACTCTTATTATTATCAATCTAACTCATATTATTAGCCATATTATGCTTATATGATCGATAGGACGACAATTGCTATACTCATTACTCTTATTATTATCAATCTAACTCATATTATTAGCCATATTATGCTTATATGATCGATATGACGACAATTACTATACTCCATACTCCCATTATTATCAATCTAACTCATATTATTATCCATATTGTGCTTATATGATCGATAGAACGACAATTACTATACTTATTACTCTTATTATTATCAATCTAACTCATATTATTAGCCATATTATGCTTATATGATCGATAGGACGACAATTACTATACTCATTACTCTTATTATTATCAATCTAACTCATATTATTAGCCATATTATGCTTATATGATCGATAGGACGACAATTACTATACTCATTACTCTTATTATTATCAATCTAACTCATATTAGTGGCCATATTATGCTTATATGATCGATATGACGACAATTACTATACTCAATACTCGTATTATTATCAATCTAACTCATATTATTAGCCATATTATGGTTATATGACCGATAGAACGACAATTACTACACTTATTACTCTTATTATTATCAATCTAACTCATATTATTAGCCATATTATGCTTATATGATCGATAGGACGACAATTACTATACTCATTACTCTTATTATTATCAACCTAACTCATATTATTAGCCATATTATGCTTATATGATCGATAGGACGACAATTACTATACTCATTACTCTTATTATTATCAATCTAACTCATATTATTAGGCATATTATGCTTATATGATCGATATAACGACAATTACTATACTTATTACACTCACTGTTATCAATCCAACTCATATTACTAGCCATATTATGGTTATATGACCGATAGAACGACAATTACTATACTTATTACTCTTATTATTATCAATCTAACTCATATTATTAGCCATATTATGCCTATATGATCGATAGGACGACAATTACTATACTCATTACTCTTATTATTATCAATCTAACTCATATTATTAGCCATATTCTGCTTATATGATCGATAGAACGACAATTACTATACTTATTACTCTTATTATTATCAATCTAACTCATATTATTAGCCATATTATGCTTATATGATCGATAGGACGACAATAACTATACTCATTACTCTTATTATTATCAATCTAACTCATATTATTAGCCATATTATGCTTATATGATCGATAGGACGACAATTACTATACTCATTACTCTTATTATTATCAATCTAACTCATATTATTAGCCATATTATGCTTATATGATCGATAGGACGACAATTACTATACTCATTACTCTTATTATTATCAATCTAACTCATATTATTAGCCATATTGTGCTTATATGATCGATAGAACGACAATTACTATACTTATTACTCTTATTATTATCAATCTAACTCATATTATTAGGCATATTATGCTTATATGATCGATAGGACGACAATTACTATACTCATTGCTCTTATTATTATCAATCTAACTCATACTATTAGCCATATTATGCTTACATGATCGATAGGACGACAATTACTATACTCATTACTCTTATTATTATCAATCTAACTCATATTATTAGCCATATTATGCTTATATGATCGATAGGACGACAATTACTATACTCATTACTCTTATTATTATCAATCTAACTCATATTATTAGCCACATTATGCTTACATGATCGATAGGACGACAATTACTATACTCATTACTCTTATTATTATCAATCTAACTCATATTATTAGGCATATTATGCTTATATGATCGATAGGACGACAATTACTATACTCATTACTCTTATTATTATCAATCTAACTCATATTATTAGCCATATTATGCTTATATGATCGATAGGACGACAATTACTATACTCATTACTCTTATTATTATCAATCTAACTCATATTATTAGGCATATTATGCTTATATGATCGATATAACGACAATTACTATACTTATTACACTCACTGTTATCAATCCAACTCATATTACTAGCCATATTATGCTTATATGATCGATAGGACGACAATAACTATACTCATTACTCTTATTATTATCAATCTAACTCATATTATTAGCCATATTATGCTTATATGATCGATAGGACGACAATTACTATACTCATTACTCTTATTATTATCAATCTAACTCATATTATTAGCCATATTATGCTTATATGATCGATAGGACGACAATTACTATACTCATTACTCTTATTATTATCAATCTAACTCATATTATTAGCCATATTGTGCTTATATGATCGGTAGAACGACAATTACTATACTTATTACTCTTATTATTATCAATCTAACTCATATTATTAGCCATATTATGCTTATATGATCGATAGGACGACAATAACTATACTCATTACTCTTATTATTATCAATCTAACTCATATTATTAGCCATATTATGCTTATATGATCGATAGGACGACAATTACTATACTCATTACTCTTATTATTATCAATCTAACTCATACTATTAGCCATATTATGCTTATATGATCGATAGGACGACAATTACTATACTCATTACTCTTATTATTATCAATCTAACTCATATTATTAGCCATATTATGCTTATATGATCGATAGGACGACAATTACTATACTCATTACTCTTATTATTATCAATCTAACTCATATTATTAGCCATATTATGCTTATATGATCGATAGGACGACAATTACTATACTCATTACTCTTATTATTATCAATCTAACTCATATTATTAGCCATATTATGCTTATATGATCGATAGGACGACAATTACTATACTCATTACTCTTATTATTATCAATCTAACTCATATTATTAGCCATAGTGTGCTTATATGATCGATAGAACGACAATTACTATACTTATTACTCTTATTATTATCAATCTAACTCATATTATTAGCCATATTATGCTTATATGATCGATAGGACGACAATTACTATACTCATTACTCTTATTATTATCAATCTAAATCTTATTATTAGCCATATTGTGCTTATATGATCGATAGAACGACAATTACTATACTTATTACTCTTATTATTATCAATCTAACTCATATTATTAGCCATATTATGCTTATATGATCGACAGGACGACAATAACTATACTCATTACTCTTATTATTATCAATCTAACTCATATTATTAGCCATATTATGCTTATATGATCGATAGGACGACAATTACTATACTCATTACTCTTATTATTATCAATCTAACTCATATTATTAGCCATATTATGCTTATATGATCGATAGGACGACAATTACTATACTCATTACTCTTATTATTATCAATCTAACTCATATTATTAGCCATATTATGCTTATATGATCGATAGGACGACAATTACTATACTCATTACTCTTATTATTATCAATCTAACTCATATTAGTGGCCATATTATGCTTATATGATCGATATGACGACAATTACTATACTCAATACTCGTATTATTATCAATCTAACTCATATTATTAGCCATATTATGGTTATATGACCGATAGAACGACAATTACTACACTTATTACTCTTATTATTATCAATCTAACTCATATTATTAGCCATATTATGCTTATATGATCGATAGGACGACAATTACTATACTCATTACTCTTATTATTATCAATCTAACTCATATTATTAGCCATATTATGCTTATATGATCGATAGGACGACAATTACTATACTCATTACTCTTATTATTATCAATCTAACTCATATTATTAGGCATATTATGCTTATATGATCGATATAACGACAATTACTATACTTATTACACTCACTGTTATCAATCCAACTCATATTACTAGCCATATTATGCTTATATGATCGATAGGACGACAATAACTATACTCATTACTCTTATTATTATCAATCTAACTCATATTATTAGCCATATTATGCTTATATGATCGATAGGACGACAATTACTATACTCATTAATCTTATTATTATCAATCTAACTCATATTATTAGCCATATTATGCTTACATGATCGATAGGACGACAATTACTACACTTATTACTCTTATTATTATCAATCTAACTCATATTATTAGCCATATTATGCTTATATGATCGATAGGACGACAATTACCATACTCATTACTCTTATTATTATCAATCTAACTCATACTATTAGCCATATTATGCTTACATGATCGATAGGACGACAATTACTATACTCATTACTCTTATTATTATCAATCTAACTCATATTATTAGCCATATTATGCTTATATGATCGATAGGACGACAATTACTATACTCATTACTCTTATTATTATCAATCTAAATCTTATTATTAGCCATATTATGCTTATATGATCGATAGGACGACAATTACTATACTCATTACTCTTACTATTATCAGTCTAACTCATATTATTAGCCATATTATGCTTATATGATCGATATAACGACAATTACTATACTTACTACTCTCATTATTATCAATCTAACTCATATTATTAGCCATATTATGGTTATATGACAGATAGAACGACAATTAATATGCTTATTACTCCCATTATTATCAATCTAACTCATATTATTATCCATATTGTGCTTATATGATCGATAGAACGACAATTACTATACTTATTACTCTTATTATTATCAATCTAACTCATATTATTAGCCATATTATGCTTATATGATCGATAGGACGACAATTACTATACTCATTACTCTTATTATTATCAATCTAACTCATATTATTAGCCATATTATGCTTATATGATCGATAGGACGACAATTACTATACTCATTACTCTTATCATTATCAATCTAACTCATATTATTAGCCATATTATGCTCATATGATCGATATGACGACAATTACTATACTCAATACTCGTATTATTATCAATCTAACTCATATTATTAGCCATATTATGGTTATATGACCGATAGAACGACAACTACTATACTTATTACTCTTATTATTATCAATCTAACTCATATTATTAGCCACATTATGCTTATATGATCGATAGGACGACAATTACTATACTCATTACTCTTATTATTATCAATCTAACTCATATTATTAGCCATATTGTGCTTATATGATCGATAGAACGACAATTACTATACTTATTACTCTTATTATTATTCATCTAACTCATATTATTAGCCATATTATGCTTATATGATCGATAGGACGACAATAACTATACTCATTACTCTTATTATTATCAATCTAACTCATATTATTAGCCATATTATGCTTATATGATCGATAGGACGACAATTACTATACTCATTACTCTTATTATTATCAATCTAACTCATATTATTAGCCATATTATGCTTATATGATCGATAGGACGACAATTACTATACTCATTACTCTTATTATTATCAATCTAACTCATATTATTAGCCATATTGTGCTTATATGATCGATAGAACGACAATTACTATACTTATTACTCTTATTATTATCAATCTAACTCATATTATTAGGCATATTATGCTTATATGATCGATAGGACGACAATTACTATACTCATTACTCTTATTATTATCAATCTAACTCATATTATTAGCCATATTATGCTTATATGATCGATAGGACGACAACTACTATACTCATTACTCTTATTATTATCAATCTAAATCATATTATTAGCCATATTATGCTTATATGATCGTAATTACGACAATTACTATACTTATTACTCTTATTATTATCAATCTAACTCATATTATTAGCCATATTATGCTTATATGATCGATAGGACGACAATTACCATACTCATTACTCTTATTATTATCAATCTAACTCATATTATTAGCCATAGTGTGCTTATATGATCGATAGAACGACAATTACTATACTTATTACTCTTATTAATATCAATCTAACTCATATTATTAGCCATATTATGCTTATATGATCGATAGGACGACAATTACTATACTCATTACTCTTATTATTATCAATCTAACTCATACTATTAGCCATATTATGCTTACATGATCGATAGGACGACAATTACTATTCTCATTACTCTTATTATTATCAATCTAACTCATATTATTAGCCATATTATGCTTATATGATCGATAGGACGACAATTACTATACTCATTACTCTTATTATTATCAATCTAAATCATATTATTAGCCATATTATGCTTATATGATCGATATAAGGACAATTACTATACTTATTACACTCACAGTTATCAAACTAACTCATATTATTAGCCATATTATGCTTATATGATCGATAGGACGACAATTACTGTACTCATTACTCTTATTATTATCAATCTAAATCATATTATTAGCCATATTATGCTTATATGATCGATATTACGACAATTACTATACTTATTACTCTTATTATTATCAATCTAACCCATATTATTAGCCATATTATGCTTATATGATCGATAGGACGACAATTACCATACTCATTACTCTTATTATTATCAATCTAACTCATATTATTAGCCATAGTGTGCTTATATGATCGATAGAGCGACAATTACTATACTTATTACTCTTATTAATATCAATCTCACTCATATTATTAGCCATATTATGCTTATATGATCGATAGGACGACAATTACTATACTCATTACTCTTATTATTATCAATCTAACTCATATTATTAGCCATATTATGCTTATATGATCGATAGGACGACAATTACTATACTCATTACTCTTATTATTATCAATCTAGCTCATATTATTAGCCATATTATGCTTATATGATCGATATGACGACAATTACTATACTCAATACTCGTACTATTATCAATCTAACTCATATTATTAGCCATATTATGGTTATATGACCGATAGAACGACAATTACTACACTTATTACTCTTATTATTATCAATCTAACTCATATTATTAGCCACATTATGCTTATATGATCGATAGGACGACAATTACTATACTCATTACTCTTATTATTATCAATCTAACTCATATTATTAGCCATATTATGGTTATATGACCGATAGAACGACAATTACTACACTTATTACTCTTATTATTATCAATCTAACTCATATTATTAGCCACATTATGCTTATATGATCGATAGGACGACAATTACTATACTCATTACTCTTATTATTATCAATCTAACTCATATTATTAGCCATATTGTGCTTATATGGTCGATAGAACGACAATTACTATACTTATTACTCTTATTATCATCAATCTAACTCATATTATTAGCCATATTATGCTTATATGATCGATAGGACGACAATTACTATAATCATTACTCTTATTATTATCAATCTAACTCATATTATTAGCCATATTATGCTTATATGATCGATAGGACGACAATTGCTATACTCATTACTCTTATTATTATCAATCTAACTCATATTATTAGCCATATTATGCTTATATGATCGATATGACGACAATTACTATACTCAATACTCCCATTATTATCAATCTAACTCATATTATTATCCATATTGTGCTTATATGATCGATAGAACGACAATTACTATACTTATTACTCTTATTATTATCAATCTAACTCATATTATTAGCCATATTATGCTTATATGATCGATAGGACGACAATTACTATACTCATTACTCTTATTATTATCAATCTAACTCATATTATTAGCCATATTATGCTTATATGATCGATAGGACGACAATTACTATACTCATTACTCTTATTATTATCAATCTAACTCATATTAGTGGCCATATTATGCTTATATGATCGATATGACGACAATTACTATACTCAATACTCGTATTATTATCAATCTAACTCATATTATTAGCCATATTATGGTTATATGACCGATAGAACGACAATTACTACACTTATTACTCTTATTATTATCAATCTAACTCATATTATTAGCCATATTATGCTTATATGATCGATAGGACGACAATTACTATACTCATTACTCTTATTATTATCAACCTAACTCATATTATTAGCCATATTATGCTTATATGATCGATAGGACGACAATTACTATACTCATTACTCTTATTATTATCAATCTAACTCATATTATTAGGCATATTATGCTTATATGATCGATATAACGACAATTACTATACTTATTACACTCACTGTTATCAATCCAACTCATATTACTAGCCATATTATGGTTATATGACCGATAGAACGACAATTACTATACTTATTACTCTTATTATTATCAATCTAACTCATATTATTAGCCATATTATGCCTATATGATCGATAGGACGACAATTACTATACTCATTACTCTTATTATTATCAATCTAACTCATATTATTAGCCATATTCTGCTTATATGATCGATAGAACGACAATTACTATACTTATTACTCTTATTATTATCAATCTAACTCATATTATTAGCCATATTATGCTTATATGATCGATAGGACGACAATAACTATACTCATTACTCTTATTATTATCAATCTAACTCATATTATTAGCCATATTATGCTTATATGATCGATAGGACGACAATTACTATACTCATTACTCTTATTATTATCAATCTAACTCATATTATTAGCCATATTATGCTTATATGATCGATAGGACGACAATTACTATACTCATTACTCTTATTATTATCAATCTAACTCATATTATTAGCCATATTGTGCTTATATGATCGATAGAACGACAATTACTATACTTATTACTCTTATTATTATCAATCTAACTCATATTATTAGGCATATTATGCTTATATGATCGATAGGACGACAATTACTATACTCATTGCTCTTATTATTATCAATCTAACTCATACTATTAGCCATATTATGCTTACATGATCGATAGGACGACAATTACTATACTCATTACTCTTATTATTATCAATCTAACTCATATTATTAGCCATATTATGCTTATATGATCGATAGGACGACAATTACTATACTCATTACTCTTATTATTATCAATCTAACTCATATTATTAGCCACATTATGCTTACATGATCGATAGGACGACAATTACTATACTCATTACTCTTATTATTATCAATCTAACTCATATTATTAGGCATATTATGCTTATATGATCGATAGGACGACAATTACTATACTCATTACTCTTATTATTATCAATCTAACTCATATTATTAGCCATATTATGCTTATATGATCGATAGGACGACAATTACTATACTCATTACTCTTATTATTATCAATCTAACTCATATTAGTGGCCATATTATGCTTATATGATCGATATGACGACAATTACTATACTCAATACTCGTATTATTATCAATCTAACTCATATTATTAGCCATATTATGGTTATATGACCGATAGAACGACAATTACTACACTTATTACTCTTATTATTATCAATCTAACTCATATTATTAGCCATATTATGCTTATATGATCGATAGGACGACAATTACTATACTCATTACTCTTATTATTATCAATCTAACTCATATTATTAGCCATATTATGCTTATATGATCGATAGGACGACAATTACTATACTCATTACTCTTATTATTATCAATCTAACTCATATTATTAGGCATATTATGCTTATATGATCGATATAACGACAATTACTATACTTATTACACTCACTGTTATCAATCCAACTCATATTACTAGCCATATTATGCTTATATGATCGATAGGACGACAATAACTATACTCATTACTCTTATTATTATCAATCTAACTCATATTATTAGCCATATTATGCTTATATGATCGATAGGACGACAATTACTATACTCATTACTCTTATTATTATCAATCTAACTCATATTATTAGCCATATTATGCTTATATGATCGATAGGACGACAATTACTATACTCATTACTCTTATTATTATCAATCTAACTCATATTATTAGCCATATTGTGCTTATATGATCGGTAGAACGACAATTACTATACTTATTACTCTTATTATTATCAATCTAACTCATATTATTAGCCATATTATGCTTATATGATCGATAGGACGACAATAACTATACTCATTACTCTTATTATTATCAATCTAACTCATATTATTAGCCATATTATGCTTATATGATCGATAGGACGACAATTACTATACTCATTACTCTTATTATTATCAATCTAACTCATACTATTAGCCATATTATGCTTATATGATCGATAGGACGACAATTACTATACTCATTACTCTTATTATTATCAATCTAACTCATATTATTAGCCATATTATGCTTATATGATCGATAGGACGACAATTACTATACTCATTACTCTTATTATTATCAATCTAACTCATATTATTAGCCATATTATGCTTATATGATCGATAGGACGACAATTACTATACTCATTACTCTTATTATTATCAATCTAACTCATATTATTAGCCATATTATGCTTATATGATCGATAGGACGACAATTACTATACTCATTACTCTTATTATTATCAATCTAACTCATATTATTAGCCATAGTGTGCTTATATGATCGATAGAACGACAATTACTATACTTATTACTCTTATTATTATCAATCTAACTCATATTATTAGCCATATTATGCTTATATGATCGATAGGACGACAATTACTATACTCATTACTCTTATTATTATCAATCTAAATCTTATTATTAGCCATATTGTGCTTATATGATCGATAGAACGACAATTACTATACTTATTACTCTTATTATTATCAATCTAACTCATATTATTAGCCATATTATGCTTATATGATCGACAGGACGACAATAACTATACTCATTACTCTTATTATTATCAATCTAACTCATATTATTAGCCATATTATGCTTATATGATCGATAGGACGACAATTACTATACTCATTACTCTTATTATTATCAATCTAACTCATATTATTAGCCATATTATGCTTATATGATCGATAGGACGACAATTACTATACTCATTACTCTTATTATTATCAATCTAAATCATATTATTAGCCATATTATGCTTATATGATCGATAGGACGACAATTACTATACTCATTACTCTTATTATTATCAATCTAACTCATATTAGTGGCCATATTATGCTTATATGATCGATATGACGACAATTACTATACTCAATACTCGTATTATTATCAATCTAACTCATATTATTAGCCATATTATGGTTATATGACCGATAGAACGACAATTACTACACTTATTACTCTTATTATTATCAATCTAACTCATATTATTAGCCATATTATGCTTATATGATCGATAGGACGACAATTACTATACTCATTACTCTTATTATTATCAATCTAACTCATATTATTAGCCATATTATGCTTATATGATCGATAGGACGACAATTACTATACTCATTACTCTTATTATTATCAATCTAACTCATATTATTAGGCCATATTATGCTTATATGATCGATAGGAACGACAATTACTATACTTATTACACTCACTGTTATCAATCCTAACTCATATTACTAGCCATATTATGCTTATATGATCGATAGGACGACAATAACTATACTCATTACTCTTATTATTATCAATCTAACTCATATTATTAGCCATATTATGCTTATATGATCGATAGGACGACAATTACTATACTCATTACTCTTATTATTATCAATCTAACTCATATTATTAGCCATATTATGCTTATATGATCGATAGGACGACAACTACTATACTCATTACTCTTATTATTATCAATCTAACTCA